>NC_056730.1:1042077967-1042110467 GCF_019279795.1 Protopterus annectens | reverse complement strand
TACAGTACATAGCTGTCTGTATGCACAGAGGTATTTTCACATATCAATTCTTTAGGCAGATGAGGTATCAGACATGGGGTGAAATTAGTTAATTGTAGGAGCATGCCCAGTGTGACTGTCAGTATTTACAAGGTGACTCCTGGCCAGACCTACGTGTACTCCAATCCGGGATTCTGTGTGCTTCAAACAATTGGGTGCTCCACCTGATTCAACAGTCCAGCACCTCCCTGATATTTTGTCCAAGGGTTTCCCTGGTGTGCAGAAAGTAATATATGATGCATACCTAGCTCATATGCAAACGTCATAGGTGCAGCCAGCTTTGAACCATTAACACCATCAACCATGCTAATGTACTTAGCCCATTGTGCCATACCAGCCACCAGAAAATGAAGTTTAATTCTTCACACTATTAATAACAGACAGACATACACTTTGACCCCTGCATATTTTGGAAATAGAATATGTAGTCAGGTTGTTTGGGACAGCCCTGGGATTGTGTGGTCTGCTGCTATATCCTTGCAAACATACTGTTACTGTAGTTGTATAGGAACATGGCTATGTTGGGGTTAGGGTACTCTAGCATTGACAGTTGTGCATCTGTCCTTTGACCCCACTGCTTGGCATTTCCCTTGCATACTGCAGTGAGTTTTGCTGCCTTGTAGCCTAATGCATATTATGAGGTGGCCAGTATTGTACAGGGTACCTGATGCCACATAGCTGTTAGTTCTCTGTAAGAAGCCCAGTAGCCCACTCTAGTACAGAGTACCTGTTGTCCCATATAGCTGTTAGTTCTCTGCAAGCAGCCCAGTACCCCACTCTATTCCCGTGCATGCATGCATGCATGCAGCAGGTCCATATATATGCTACCATAGTCTAGTACCCCATACATTTTTTGTAAAGGAGAGTGACTTACCTTCTGAATGCAGCAGCTGAGATAACAGTGCTTCAGGGCTGATTCTGTCTAATATATGCAATACACAGCCAATACATGGTAAGGTAGAGGTTATGTGGTGTGGCTGGCATCCTTTTTACTACGTATGTGAGTCTGAGTAAGGTGTCAGTCCCTAGAACCCTAGGTTGTCAGTGTATGTGCTATGTGTTGCCTGTTTGCCAAGGCCAGGGCATACTGGGCATGCCTACATCTGTCTACAGGGACAGTCTCAACGGGTTCCTCCTTTGAGTCCCCCTGTGGGTGTGGCTGTGGGGTCCTTGGCATTGGTGGGGGGGGGGTGTCCCTTCCCTGTAATGATCTTGCTGCAGCTGTTTCTGCACGATCATATTGTGTAGCATGGCACATACTGTGAACATCTGTGCACATGTAGCTGGAGACTACTGCAGGGCTCCTCCAAATATAGCAAGGCACTGGAACCATGACTTGAGCAGCCCAAACACATGCTCTATGATGGTCCCAGTTTGGGTGTGTGCCTCATTATGGCATTCTTCGGTTGGGGTGTGCACATTTCTGATGGGTGTCATCATCCACAGTTCCAGTATATAGCCAGCATCTCCCAATAGATGGCCATATGGGATGTCCTCCCGGCAAACATCTGGTACAGCTGTGATGCATGCCAGATATGGGAGTCATATAATACAGTAGTCTCACATATTTCTTATTTTTAGTTTTCAAACTTTTTAATATTTGTTTTTTTTTTTTTTTGCATAATGGCACATTTGTGCACTGCTGTGCACTGCAAATGTAATATGGGTATTAAAAAGAACAATTTATTACATTATTTTGCATTATTTTTTGGACATACAGGGATTAGTTTTGCACATATCTATGCCTACTATGCAATTTCTGACATTTTAAATGGACTTTTACAGCCCCTGTTCCATTTTTAATTTCTTGTACAAGAAAATTTGCAATGTACACACCGCTTATGAGGTGATTTGCATGTCACGGACACCTGTGTCCACACACTCGTTCACGTCTCTTTGCTCTGTTTACTGGATCACATGGCTGCTACTTCCGTGTAAGTTTTGTGCCACTATGCTTACATGGAAAATCATTCCATATAGGCTTTATTGAATTCCCCCCATAATTTATAAAGATTACTGTCCACATCCAATGACAGGAAAGAAATATTTTGTTTTAGACATTATGCAGATTGCAAATAAAATAAACTAGTTTACTTGGCAATCTGCAAACTCTATGATGAATTTTATGTAGGGAAAATTCTCAGACTCAGACACAGGAATTCAAAACACTGACCACAAAATTTTGATAAACTGAATGTAGACCTAGTACCAGGCATGTGCTGAGAAAAAACCTCTGTACATGCCATTTCCAGCAACAACAAAAAATGAATAATATAATTTTTTGCAGGGGGAGGTACAAGCCCCACTGCACCCCACACAATTATATATACTAACACTGATATCATACAGTCCCCAGAGAAAGAGAATATTGCCCCACTTGGGGATTGTCAATCTCACACAACTGCTGACCATCTGCATATGTCGACCAAATGTGGTTGATTAAACAGATGTATAACAGCATGGATTTTAAACAAACATCTGTAACACCAAGGCAGAAGTTCATATGACTGCTTCTGCTGACATTACTTTGCGAGAATTTGCCCTTACCTTGCTGTTTTGTGATCTCAGACACACACACACACACACACACACACACACACACATATATATACACACACACACATATATATATATATATATATACACACATACATATATATATATATATATATATATGTATATATATATATATATATATATATATATATATATATAAAACTAGTAGGGGATACTGGGTGGAGCAGCCACCCACATAGGTTGTGCAGGTGAGCTTTCCCCTCTACAAACATGTGCCTTTTTTAATAATGTTTTGTCTTTCAATCCTTTGTGACTGATGTTTTGAAGTTTGATGTTATGATACTTTATTTTGAAATGCATCATGATAGATAGATAAAGGGTCTGTACTGCAACATCTAAAATCACTCAGTCTGAATTCAATACATCTAAAACCATTTAATCTAAAACACTAAACAGTGAAAGACATTGAAAACACATAAAAAATAAAACAGTGTTTTTTTAATTGGGGGAAAGCCCCACTGCATCTTTCACATGCCATGCCAATTGTATATTCTAACTCCAAGACTGTACAAGACTAGGAAAATCAGAAAACTCCCATAAGTCACTATGTGCAATCTCTAAATGATCTCCCACATTTCAGCATTCCTGTAGCTGTGCAAGTGAGTCTAACCTGATATTCTTCTTTCAGCTTTTCCTGGTTAGGGGTCACCACAGCGGATCACCTTGTCTGCTCATGATTAGCAGCGGAGTTTTATGGTGTTGAGTTGCCAGCCCGGTGCCCAACCTTCCACAGGAGGCACACACATGCATGCACTCATGCCTAGGGCCAATTTAGAGTGTCCAATCTACCTACAGCATGTCTTTGAGATGTGGGAGGAAACTAGATCACCCAGAGAAAACCCATGTGACCACAGGAAGGACATGCAGACTCCGCACAGAAGGCACCCCAGCCAAGGATCAAACCGGAGAACCTCTTGCTGTGAGGGAGCAATGCTAACCGCTGCACCACAGCAGCCACCTGAGTCTAACCCCATATTCACGTACACTAATTACACAAAACTGAATGTAGATGGTCAAAAATACATTAATCTACAAAATAACCATTGATGTATTGCTTAAAATCCAAAATTACACCAAATGCGTTTAAATTATATGAATTTGGACCAAATGTACTCAGACGAAATGAATAAACTGTATAATTAGACCAAATTAATTTAGAGCAAATGCATGGAGCCTTATATATATATTTATATACGCGCATGTGTGTGTGTGTGTGTGTGTGTGTGTGTGTGTGTGTGTGTGTGTGTGTGTGTGTGTGACAGCAGTATGTTTGGTTGCACATTCCATTGGTGAATAGCTGGAGCTAGAAGGTAGTGTGTTTGAATGTCCAGTTTATTGAACAAATGTTTTATTTGATGTGTGCTTTGTCATAACAGGTAAGTGGGATGTATATTATGAGTGTGCGCATGTGTGTGTGTGTGTGTGTGTGTGTGTGTGTGTGTGTGTGTGTGTGTGTGTGTGTGTGTGTATGTGTGTGTGTGTGTGAATGTGTGTGTGTGCGTGCACGCTAATGTTTTAGGGTTAAGTTTAAAGTAAGAGTTAGAGAAGGGAATAGATTTAGTGCATGTGCAATTCTGTGTATTTTAGGGTAAGCGTTAGTTTTAGTTGCTTATGTATGTATGTCTTGTTTTGTGGTAGCTTTACAGAATTTTTTTTTTAATTTAAAGTGTAGGGTTAGAGTTAGGTACAGTGGCAGGTTTAAGGTTAGTTTGCATTGCTAAGGTGCACAGGCAGGAAATCCCCCCCCCCCCCGCACCACTTAGTAATGCATGTTAACCCTAACTATGCCCTTGCCTCAGCCCCCTGCCCCTGAACCTAACTTTACACCTTAACTTACAAAAAAAAAAAGCTTTCCATTAAAATACCACTAATCAGATGAATTAGAGGCTGACGTTATGAAGGGGTTTTAGTGTAAAGATTGCAAAAGAAAAATACTTTCATTTTTAATCTTCAGTAGGTATGATGTTGTACAGTTTCAATAGTGTGGTAGTTCAAAATGTTGTGTTGGCTGTTTTATGTTCTATTTAATGAAATGCCCCTTTCCTTCAAATTGTAGTGATCTATCTGTTGATTATAATGAATAATGGACAGTACACAGCTGCCTCCTAGGGTATGGAACCTTTTCTAATCCATAAAACCATTTTACTATCTGATTATAATAAAAATCTTTAAAGAAAAGTACTTCTGCAAACTATGTTCTAAGGAAGTGGAAGTCAGTGAATGTCAGTTCATTGAAAATATATGCAACTATGCATTTTATACTCCCCTGCATCACTGTGATTGTGAAATGACAGTCAAGTTTATGATTTTCTAATCATTTACATTTATACTTTGCCTTGTGTAATAAAGTTACTGAGTGGATAAAGTAATATAGATAAAAGTTAGTTAGGTAATGGGATATGGATATCTTCCAGATGACAATATTTTATTTTTGACAATTCTCTGCCAATTTTAGATCTGTAAATGCTTCCCATTACTATAATTCAGTGTCAGCATATCATAATATTTGTAGCTAAAGGAGATATTTAAAAATAATTGTGTTCAGTATTTGATTTACTCTGTAATACCTGAAAAAAATAGAATGATTGTGGCTGTTTAACACACACACACACACACACACACACACACACACACACACACACACACACACACACACATATTATGTAGATGCAGAATAGAAAACACATGGAAGAAATCATCCTACTGTGCTTGGAAAACTGGAAAAAAATAAGCAAAGAAGATGAGATACAGCTTAGATTATTTGACAAGTAACAGTTGCTGATAGAGCTCTTGGCTGATTATTTCAGGGAACTACTCAACGTGATTTGTTTCACATGAACAACCTAGGACAAGCGTCATCACTGCTGATTCTTTGATTTTTAGTTTGTCTGCCTTGTCTCACTTATAAGTAATAAGAAGATGATTATTCTAATATTAGAGTCATAGAAGTCAGGGAAATTCTTGGGTTCATAGGTGTGTACTAGGCCAACAGCCCTGGAGCCTTTACAAGCCTAGCCCATAGAAGTACCCTGGCATCATGCCGCCATTAGTTCCCCATGCCTCTATCAAATAGAACCACTGGAGTGATCCTAGGGGTGAACTTTCTATTTCCCATCCACTCATCAAGATTTCTCTTGAAAAGGGCCAGTGAGGTGCTCTGCTTGACATGTATGGGAAGTCTATTCAAGAGGATGGGGGTCTCTGGGTTATGAACCTGCCCCTCCAGCATGTTCTGTTGAATGTGGTAATGAGGTTGAGGTCCCTGGAGTGGGTGGTGCGTAGGGACTGGTATTTCTTTAGGTGTAACATTTCTAACAGTGCTGGGTCAGACATGGCTTTGTAAGTCAAGCAGAAATCGTCTCTTAATAGACAATATGAGACAGAGAAAAGCTTGAGTTTTTTGAGTCTGTCCATGTAGGGCATGTGTTTAAGACCTAGGATCCTCTTTGCAAGGTACTTTTGTGGCCTTTCCAGCTTTTGCAGGTGTTTAGTGAGGTACATGCCAAATGGGGCATTATACTCAATGATTGGTCTAATTAGGGAAGAGTAGACAGAGATGATGACCTCTTTCTTCCTGGATGCAAACCCCTTGGTAATAAGATGTGCCACATAGAATGACTTTCTGACCACAGTGGCAATGTGGTGGTCGAAGAAGAGGTTGCTGTCAACCCGTGTCCCCAGATCTCTTATAACACCTTCAGTATTCAGTGGGCTCCCATCGATGTGGTAATTAGTGGGAACTGAGTTTTTCCCAAAGGGAATGACAATGTATTTTTTGGCATTAAGCTAAAGGCCATGGTTTTGACACCAGTCGGTGTCTGTGAGGCCTTTCTGTAGGATGTCTACATCACTTGGGGAGTTAACAATGGCTCCCAGCTTGCATTCATAGGCGAACATGGTCAGCCAGAGTTCCTCTGTGTTGGCCTGGACTTCTGAGAAGTAGATGCCAAACAGGAGAGGAACCAGGACTGATCCCTGTGGGACTCCACTCATGACTGGTTGACGGTCTGACTTGGAGTCTGCTACTTTCACACTGTGGGTTCTATCTGTGAGCCAATTTGCAGCCCACCTAGTGATATAGGGGTTGATTCCTAGTTTGGTGAGTCTATCAATAATTCCTGAGTGGGGAATGGTGTCAAAGGCCTTGGCCAGATTGAGGTAGGCTGTATGAACTGCCTTGCCCTCATCCATACAGAAGAGCTGTTTTTGTCCTTTTATTGTTCTGTTCTCTGTCTCATATCTATCTATCAATCTGTCTAATTACCTACCTAACTATAGCTATCTATTTCTTTGGCTTTAAAGGTATGCAATGTCATCTTAAAGTAGATACCTGCTTGCTGGAGTTTGTGACATCACTGGGACTGATTGTTGTTCATCTTCTCAGAGCACATGATAGTCATGTCTTATTTCTTGTGTTACATGTTCACTAGATCTTTACACCATTTGATCGCTCATGTATCTCTTACTAAGAGAAACTATAATAATCAAGAATACAATCTTAGACATCCATAAACTGCTTGTAGCAGGTGAGCTAGTACCACAGGATCAACAGTTTAATGTTAGTGGAAGCATCTTTTGAAATCATGTTGGAGACAGTAAGGTAACCTTTACAATTGATATGGAGATCTCTAAGAAGCATCATAACATTCAGTCTTGGTGCATGGGTTGCATCTAATTCTAGTATCCATTTTCACCCTATTATTTCAGTATAAAAAACATATTTGTATGACAGTGAAAAATGTCAAACAAATGCCACCCCCAAGTAATGATCTTAATGATAATCAAGCTTTATGTATGCATCATGGCAGCATTCAACAATTTACAGTGCATGAAGACATGCAGAAGCATTTATTACTTGCTTCTCTTAAGGAGTGATGGCTACTTATCTGATGTGTTTTATTACTTGCATAACCCATCTATACCTGGCGAATTATGGAGGCACCTTATTAAGGTCTTGAGAAGTTTAAGAAAGTACCTTAGTTTTCTTCTTTCAGATGAGTGTCTCATACTTCTAAAAGCTTCTGAAAAGTTATGCATGATGTCATTGGGGAGGCCATCTTTTTAACTAACTAATTAATTAATGAATTATCTGTTTAGTTTTTTTTTTAGTTACCAGATTGGTTAACTGTGACAAAGCTCATTTCAACACAGAATTGAAATGTCAGTGGTAAAATGGGTATCACACTCGCTTTTGGTGCAGAAGGCTATGGCTTTATCCCCACACCAGCTGCATCAATTGCTGACACTGCAGTGCAGCATGGAGGGGGGATGATGCTCTCTTAATTGCATTATCTTTCAAATCAAATTTTAAACTGAGGTTCCATCTGCTTCAGTTGGTTGTAACTCAGGTGGATGTAAAAGATTGCATGGCACCTATTGAAAAGAAAAGCTTAGCGGTCCTTTAATTAACACAACATTAACAAAATATTATCCACAAAATATACATATCTGCAGGTACATATGTACATGTTTCTGTATACCATCATCATCATTATTCTTCCATAACTGGTCCACACTCCTTCCACAACCATGATCTAATTTTTCTCAAGTACCATCAAAAATCCATTTTCCATTAAACAACATTTCATTCAACCATTTATTCCAAATAACTCATATTGCATAAAATGAATTCTTATCTACCCTTCTCATATATTCTTTATTCTTGTTTTTATAATATCCATATATAATCATATTTGTATCTATATTGTTTACATAATTAATAATCTCAAAAAAAATTCTTCACACAACATTTCTTCGAGTTTAACCACTCTTTTACATAAAAATGCTCTGTTGTCTCTTCTTCCTCACAAAATAATTACACTCTTTCAACTATCTTTTTATATGACATATTTCCTTTTACCAGTAATTTATTTATTACCAGTCTCCATACAAAATCCTGATACTCTACAATCTTAGTCACTACTATTTCCTTACATTAATGGATTTTATCATGTCTTCTGGTAAATTTTCCCATGGATTTACATAATAATATAATTTCATTACATTATTATACCACATCCTTCTAGTTTCTCTATATCATCAGTTTTCATTTTCCATATTAGTATCCTTTTAAGTTCTTCATTTATATGATCTTTATCTCTTTTATATTTTTACTCTTGATTTGTCATTCTTATCATTTATACACTTTAATACTCTAAACAAATTTAAAGAAATAGAATAAAAAAATAGATCTAATAACCCCAACCCCATTCATCTTCACTCGTATACAACATACCTGTTTTCACTGGGTTTAATCTTGAACAATATTAAAAAAAACTTAATTGTACAATTTCTTTTCCATAATTTTTGGGATCTTATAAACATTTGACATACAATCTATTTTCCTGATAAAAAAGAAATCCCCAGATAAACCCTTTCCATGAATTCTATAAGTCCTCCACATAAGACATATTTATTTTACCAAACCCTCCCATTGCCTCAGAACTATATCATTTTTCCAAATGTTTACCCCTAACAAAAACAATTAATTAATTTGAAAATGTTCTTCTCCATCTTTAACAACATCACCTAAACCCTTAATTTAACTTTATTCAAGGCAATTTACTTTAAAGATCCAGTCAGGTAAAACAACACTCCCCTCATCCACATTTTATTCTTAGTAACCACAATTATATCATCTGCATATGTCATAACTACTGTTATTACCATTTCCTTTAGTATCACATATCTAGCATCTTTCTTTTTATAAGCTACTTCACTCACTATCATGTTCATTATTAATGTAAACAATATCCCAGTTATGGGACTCCCTTGTCTTATACCACAATTATTGCACATTTCCTTACTTGGCTACCCATTCACTAACACTCTCACTCTATTATTTTGATATACTGACATACACACTCTCTTAATTCTATTGCCTCCTCCAAATTTCTCCATAATATCTCACAAAGAACCATGTAATACTGTATCAAATGCCTTACAAATATCACCTACCATAAGTTTCACATATTTTCTTTTACTTATATCACACACACTTTCTCAAAACCTCAATAATGATTCCTGTCATCCATTTCCTTTTATACCCTATATTTTTCCATAATGTCCTTTATCTTTCCTTCTATTCTCCACTGTATTATTTTCATAAACAATGTATAATCTGTATTATTTAAGGTGATTAGTGTCCATTTTTTATTTAATTATTTTCATCTTTCTTCCATATAAATTGCTAATATTCCAGTGCACAACTCTTCAAAAACAAACCCTTCTTTCAACCATTCATTTAAAATGAATATTTTGGCCAGTCCCTTAATTTATTGCACATTTTATATTCTATATGATCTGGACCTGATACTGAATCAACATTTACTTTCCTAAGTACTTCATCCAATTCACTAATTGTAATTTATTTTTCAAAGTTTTCCTTAACTCATTCTTGATTTTTAAAATTTTCCATTGACTCTTATTTTCTTTCTTTTTACTCTTCTTCATATTTTTACATGCTGTACTACAATATTCATAATTTTCTCATGTTCTTTTTTCCTCTCCGTTTTCATTATTCATTTCTCACATTATACTAATATCTTCCTTTACTATTGTACTGAAATATGCAGACATCTCCTCCCTTCTCCTTTGCAAATAATATCTCTGTTTAAACAGTAATGTCTTATTTTTTTCTTGAATTCTTTTATATATTTCTTTGTCCATATCACAATACTCTCGTGTATGCATCTTCAAATTCCCCAATATATTTCTATATATCTTGCCATACTTCACTTTCTCTTCCTTTCTTACATCATCCTGCCATTGACATTTTTTTTTAATTTAATCCACTATTCAGACCAATTTTATAGCAAACATTCATGGTTATATGATCCCCTCATTACTGTAGTACTTCCCACTCTCCAAAATGTTCCTGTAATTTCTTATTTATTATTTGTATTCCCTTTCCAATTTTAATAAATGCTTTTTTTCCATTACCTCCATCCATATTGCTAAATGATCAAAAAAACTGTCTGTACTATATCACCATCTGCTAACCCAAATCTTCCAAAAGTACAAAATAGTTAATTTCAGATCCAATTACCCCTCCTCTACAACTCCATTGGCTTTTTATTCCAGACAGCTAACTTACTCCATTTTCTCACTTTTTGTATTTTTAACATCTTTCCCTTCCTTTTAACATTTTCTCCTTTAATCACAGTCCCCTGTAATAATAATTTTCATGTTAACCTCTGCATAATCTAATATAATCTATTTAATGAATAAGGCTACTATTTGATGAAGCAGATTCTTTCTTTCCTTGCCACTTGTATATGCATATAATGTTATAATTCTATAAACATATTCTATCCTCTTCACATCCACAACACTTATCCTTCTCATCCTTAACATTGTTCTAGCTGATATTTTTACTGATTTTTTTAAAAAATACAATAGAGCCAGTGTAGAAGAACATTAATTTCCTAACTTCTATATTATTTTTCTACCCCATAATTTTTTTTGTTTGCACTCTTTCTTTACTTATCAGAGATCTTATGTCTTGTATAAGAATAATATGTACATCACATTTAGCCTACCTTTCCATTATCCCTATCTTTCTTACAATACTAATAATACTATTCACATTTACTGAAATTATTACATTTCCTCCTTTTTAAGTTTAAAAAAAAGTATTTTAAATGTTTGCTTTCTTATTTTGTATTCTTTCCCTAACTGAATATTCTTCTGAGTTTATGTACAACTATTTTTTGATCCTCAGAATCATGATTTTCACTATTTTTATTAACCGAAACAAATCTAAAACAACTCATTACCTTTCTTTTTAATCTTTAGTGATGTGCTTTCAAATTTTCTTTTCTTCACCTTTATCCTAGCACCTACAAAAATTACTTTCCTAACATCCTTTGCACATCCTTCACAAATAGGTCAGATTCATTAATGCTTCATTAAGTGTACATGATCTGTATTCAAGAACATCCCTACCACATTGTTTGTGCTTTCTAGTCACTCAGAAAAAAATTACACTAAGTGTACATTTAGTGGTAACCTTTATGAATCCCCCTTGATAGTTAAGGCTACAAGAAGATAAGTAGGAAAACTAAATTTAGGAGGAACAAGGTGTGAGTTATGCTTGTTTTGTCTGTTCACTCAAAATGGTGTACACTTAGTGTACACTTAATGTTAGCATTAATGAATCTGACATATTACTTTCAACTTCTTCTTCGTTTTCAACACTCTCAGTACAGTTACTTTTAACCTCCTGAAATATAACATTTTTATCTCCGGCATCTTTTATTAATTCATCCTCTTTTGCATTTACAGCATTTCCCTTTCTCCTACTTACTTCCTTATTACTTTCCGACATTGCAGTACTTTCTTTATCATCCTGCTCAGCATTATCTTGCTTATTCTTTTCAGAATCAAACCAAAAATTCTCTTCAATTTTACATGTTCTTCATTCCTTTCTACACTTATTCACCATATGACTCTTTTCCCTTCACTGATTACATCTTGTTTTTGTACACTCATTTATCAGACGATTGAAACCCCCCCCCCCAAAAAAAATAGTTTTCAGCTGTCCCATATACCTGATTTTTCCTCTATTACCATCATGGTAAATGCTTTATCACATATTTTTTCATATTTAAAATAACATGCACTTCCCACCCCCCATTCAAAATACTCTTCTACTCTAGAACTTTCACAATATCGGAAAACAAATTACACACAAGTGAAAATAATTTTTAACAACATTTAATACAATTTCATTAGTATAAAACTGAACAAACACTTTTTTAGTTAATTAATTCCCTTGTCCCGAAAATACCAACTCATTCCATGGATAAAAGTCCTTCTTTTTTCACAACTAAAAATTAACAAAAAACCTTCAATTTAGTCTGTAGTCTCAAATGTTAAGTCACAAAATGTCTATTTACCCAAATGAATCAAGGATCTAATGTCTTTTGCTTCAAAACCCAAATATAACACTACACTAACCCACACAAAATATTTGTCTCTTATTTCTTCTTTCATTTTGTTTTCCTTTTTAAAAGTTTATAGTACCTTTGTTCCTCCAACTGCATCAGCATATGATTTTCCAGACTGCAAACCACCTGTAATCTTATGTCTATCCAACTCATGACTCATTTGCTTTCTGCCCAACTGACTATCCATTTCAAAAACCTCCTCCAATATATCCAACCATGAAATATCAGACTCTTCTCTGGAACCACCTTGGTTCACTAAACCATACCATTTTTTTCATTTGGTAAACCTCCAGAAGCAATTTCATTTACAACAACTTCTTCAGCATCCTAAGGTTTAAACCAGCTAGCTGCCAATTACTTGTACTAACCACTCACATTTCAACAGTTTTCTGTCCATTTGAGAGAACCACACTGCTATGACTAACATAACAACTCTCTTCTCCCTCCATTACTGCACAGCTTCTCCTAGCTGCCTCCATGCCAGGAATAGATAGCAGGAAATGCAGCAGTAACATTCTGCCTGACAACAAAAAGAGTAGGGGAACTTTCCCCAATGCCTTGGCCAAATTTACCCTAGTAGTATAATAAACACCACCTCAGGTCTTCCCAAAATGGAGGCCCATAGCTTTGTGGGATTAATCCAGTAAGCAAAGGATGGATAAATAAATAAATAAATAACTAAATAAATACATAAATAAATAAATACCATATCCCTTAGGAAATCATCTACCACAGAGAACTGCTACATCAACAATACATCCCTAAGAGTTGACCAAGCTGTTCAAGATTTGGAAATTTATGTAGACAATTACCTAATGTTAGATCAATATTTGTCTATTACTGTAAGAAAGTACTTCTTTATTGCACAGCTTATAAACAAGGTGATTGTATCTAGATCTAGGGATGTCATTGACCTCCTTTGCTCAGCCCTCATTTGGCCATTCATTGAATATAATGTCCCCTTTGGCATATATCTGTCCAGACACATGCAACAACTAGAATGCTCACAGAGATACTTTAGTAAAAAGATACAAGGCCTAAACAGCATGTCCTACATGGACCAACTCATAACGCTATAATTATACTCAGTATCCTTTAGACTGTAAGAGGTGACCTATGTTTGGCATATGAGGCATCCTCTGACCCATTACTGATGGATTTCCTGCACATCACCAAGTCAAACGGCATCAAAATACTCAGTTTAGGGTTTTAAACCTCTTCTTCAACATCAACAGAATGGGAAGGAGAGATATATCTCACAGAGGTTACCTTTGCTGTGGAACAGAC
Source organism: Protopterus annectens (assembly GCF_019279795.1). Classification (NCBI taxonomy): domain Eukaryota; kingdom Metazoa; phylum Chordata; order Ceratodontiformes; family Protopteridae; genus Protopterus; species Protopterus annectens. The sequence continues at coordinate 1,042,096,614 of NC_056730.1, read as the reverse complement.
TCCCTACCTACATAAAACAAAGTTCATCCCAGTCCATTTAAAAGTGCAACTTAGATCTATAGATTACCATGAACCTATGACAGTATTAAACTTTGTTGTGCTTTATATCACCAAACTTTTTTACTATGTCCTGTTATGGAAGCATATCATTATCATCAAGTCAAACGGACTAAGAAATACTTGGTCTTCAAAAAATGATGGAAGCACTAAACCTAACAAATACTTATATCCTGTTACAACCAATACATCTGAATCCAAAGCTCAGATTAAATAAAAAGATGATAAACTTGTTAAACAATCCGCTCATTAAGAAATGCAATGTTTGGAATATTTACAGTCGTAGGAAAACACCTTTAGTGGACACAAGAAATGTCCTTTACCTTCTGAAAAGATACCTCATAATGCTAAGGCAAATCAGAGAACTGTGCACTTCAATAATAGGAGATGTTGAAATAAACAATAAAGACATAAATGCATGCAATAATACATTATGGAACTTACTAACTTTAAGGAAAAAAGCTAATACATATAGGCTGGGTCTACTTCATTAAAAGAAAGCGGAATCCGTCGAATACAAATCCATCGACACATAAACAGCGAAATGCGGAAATGTCGAACGCACTAAATAGCGAAATCAGAAATGTCGAATTGTCATAGTTGGCCCATCTGTGGTATAGCTCCATTAGGTAAATGTGCGATAATTGCGGACCTTAGGGTTAGGGTGCGGGTTAAGGTAAGTGCATAGATAGGTAATGTATGTAAGGTTTATTGTAAGGTTTTGTTAGGTGTATGTGTGTGGATTATTTACTTTGTGTGGGTATAGTTATGTAGGGTAAGTGTGCAGTAGTTACGAACCTTAGGGTTAGGGAGGGGTTAAGGGTAATGCATAGATAGTTCTGTATGTGGGCTTTAGTGTATGGTTACAAGTGGGGTTTTGGTGCTTTAATTTAGGGTTAGTAGTAGGATTTTGGTTAGTGTATGTATGTGTTTTTTGTTGTGTTTGCGTAGGTAGTATGTTACGGGTGGTAGGGTTGGCCACCTATTACGGTTTCAAAGTTTATATTTCGTGGTTTTGTGTGTTCAGCATTATCGCTTTTCATTATTTATGTGTCGACGGATTTGCATTCGACGGATTCCGCTTTCGTTTAATTAAAGTCGACTCATATAGGCTAATAGCATCCCTTAGATATCAAACTTGAATCAACATTAAAATTAATCCCTTTTAAGAAACTCATATATACTCAACTAATGATAACTAACAATGCTTACTTTACCTCAGAAATACTCAATAATTTCAACTTGGAGGTTTCACCAAACTGTCCATGCTGCTACTTTAAAATAGCAGACCTATTCCACATCTTTTGGAGCTGTAAATGTATTTATAAATTATGGTGCCCACTGAGATTCAGATTAGAGAAGATGGGATATCAAAAATCCATATTATCATGGGAATATGCAGGGTAGCCACAGTGGTGCAACGGTTAGCGTTGCCACCTCACAGCAAGAGGTTCTCCAGTTCGATTCTCGGCTGGGGTGCCTTCTGTGTGGAGTCTGCATGTCCTCCCTGTGGTCGTGTGGGTTTCCTCCCATGTCCCAAAGACATGCTGTAGGTGGACTGGACACTCTAAATTGGCCCTAGGTGTGAGTGTGTGCATGTGTGTACCTTCTGTGGAAGGTTGGGTACCGGGCTGGCAACTCGACACTGTAAAAATTCCACTGCCAATCATGAGCAGACAGGTGATCTGCTGTGGAAATTTTGCATATCTTATCCTAAAAAATTACCCAAACTTAATCTGCATATTCTAATTACCCTCTTCTCTTTAATAAAAGTGTACATCACTCAGAACTGGTTAGATTGAACCAAACTGTAATGGGAAGGCTTCAGAAGTATGGCAATAAAGTATATATCAGCACATAAACTGATAACAAATAATCACAACGGGCATTCCTGTTTTCTAAAATACTGGAGTCTTTTCCTGGATCATATTTTTGAAAAAAATGGAAAGACAAGAAAAGACAAATTACTGTGAATGTAAACTGGAAAGGACACAAGACATATTCTTTTGTGAGTGTGTGTCTAATCTAAACCTTGTATGTAGCAGTTATAAATCATTTGTAAACTGTGACATAAATATTAATCAGATGTTGACATTTATGTAGAACTTGTTGTATATATTATATATAGATTATCTATTTTGTGTATTTTGTTGCAACACTGAAAATTCTCTTGCAACAAGATGCACCTAAATATGACTGTAACTCTTCTACAATGTAACTGACTTGTGGTTGGTAAAATGACTGGAATTGAAATATGCAAACAAAACAAGAGAAAAATAAAAATATTTGAAAAAAATATTAAATACTTGGTCTAGAGATCTAAACCTCTTCTGTAAGCTCAACAGAATGTTTTGGAGGTACAGATATATATTGCAGACAATACTGCGTCTGTGGAACAGAGTCACCATCCACATAAAACAAATTTCATCCCTGTCCATTTTCAGGAGCAACATAGATCTATAGATGGGAAACAGAAAATTTATCCAAGGACTTTCCTTGTACTACTAATGGACAGATGCAGCTCCTAAATGCTTTATACCATGCATGTGTACCATCAAATTATGTTGTTATGATCCCAATTATTCTAATTAGGGGTAATGTATAATTATTGACCATGGGATTGGTAAGGCCAGTCTATAACTAGATATGATAGGTTATTTTGAGCACAGAAAGGGAAATTGGCCAGGCTTAAAATAGTCTGCAAGGGCAGCCAGCCTAGTAATTACATATGAACCTGTAATAAACCATGGAGAAAAACTCAATTACAGGATTACTTCAATGCAGTAATACTACACTGTACAATTACAGTACAACAGCTTAGTACAGAACAGACCAGAGAGTGAGGTAATTATATAGTGATATACATTTGAGGTGTGCAGACATACAATCATGAATATCATTGAAAGATTTCATATCTGAATGCGAATGACAAAAATGGAAGAACTATCATTTTGTTTTGCATCTTTTATGACTTTTCATGTGAAAGCAGTCTTTAAAAAAACAAGGATAACTTCTACAAGGATGAAGAATAATGCTTTAATTCTGTCATTCTCTTGTTTAACCCAAGATTACATTAAAACTGAATCTTTCTTTGTACCATTTTAGATAATGTTAACAGCCACCTGATCATACAGTGGTTTTAAAATGTTAATGTATTTGCAAGGCAGCTACATACAGCAAAAGCATTCATCCCCTGACAGACTACGGCCTATTAACAAGCAACATCCAGTAGCACAAAGTCTAAGTCCCTCAGCCAGCTGTGTCACCTTGAGCAAATCATTTAAAAAGATAGGGCTTTGGGAAATTTGGGCTAGGCTCTTTAATTGTCTCCTTAATGGCATGCCTAATAGCTTCCAATGAACTATGAACATCCATATTCTTCTATAAAACATAAATAATGAGAAAAGTGACCTTTGCCAGGTCTGTTAAATCTCTATGCAGGATATAATATAGGCTCCATGCTTTTCTTAGATATGTCTGGGAGTAGTGACCTAATCAGCCTATTCATTGGATGATCTGAATTGGTATTGTGACTTTGGCAAGAATTTACATGTGAGAGGAACAGAATCATTAAGCAAGCAATGGCATTGACTTTCCCAGTTGTGAGAAGCAAGGTAGTACTTCAGTAACTTTCACATATTTAACTATTTCCCTTTTAGTTCTTCATAGCAACAAAGCAAAAGGTTTCTGCTTCAATCATTTTTCAGATGATAATTCTACTAAGTTATCATATCCCCTGTATGCTTCTCATTCTTATAAATTGAGACAGTAATCTTGTCAAACGTCAGTAGTTATCATCCCCATCCTTGATATAATTTATTACTATTCCATCCTCTGTCACTGCAGTGTTGCTCTTTGTCTACTTCATCACCCTTATTGTTATTATTAATATTATTATTATTATTACTATATGTATGTTATCATTTATTTCTTAGGATTGTTACTGTAGTATGCAGTGTAGTTATTCTTTTGTAAGTGCACCATTTTTTCCATGCTTCTCTGCTAAGTATGGTACACTTAATGCATTGGTTATAAAGTATTAAGTCTGCATTTCACTTTCATATCATAGTTCTTTACATTAAATAATAATATACTCTACCATCTCTGATGTGCTTTGTAAAAAAAAAAAAAAGAAAAAAAAAATTTGGGTATGCTTGGAAGGTAGCTGTGATCTGTTTCCACCTAAGCATCTTTACTGTAAACAGTCATGGATTTTTATATTAATGTACTATTGTAACCAGTTTCTTTTTTGATCTTAGCATATGCCTTATGTGTATATGTATAAGTCTTAACATATAGATTACCACTGTATTCGCCTATGATAACATCAGCTTTTATACCATTTTGAGTGACTTCTACTTGCATATTATGCTTATTGACATTATTGGTATTTTATTGCTGAAAAAACTTTTAGTTTCTTGAGCATTTAAGAACTTTTTTCTTGTTCATATTTCCATTCCTAGAACTGCATAATGATCTAATAGCTTTCAGCACAGTTATCTTTAACAAGTTAGATACAAATTTTGTGGGAAACAGTATCACTCCCAGAAACCTTGTTAATGCCAATGTGTCTTGGCATTTGTGCAATTGCTCGAATTTTCTTTGTACACCAGCTGCTCGCTGCAGATGCTCTAAGTACATCAGGCTGGACTTTTATATAGAGTGGAATGATTCTACCAAACTTATTATTATTTATTTATTTCTGTAGGCTGATAAGGATATCCTCCAAGAAGGATGGATATTTTTCTCTGTTTTCATAAATGTTTAAAGAGTACCATTTGAGGGGAAAAAATCTGAGGTATATTCATTAGCTGTTACAAATTGCTAGAATTTAAGCCTTATTATGATGGATACCTCCTTCTCTCTTGCTTTAGTTATTGTTTTTGTCCCATCCTCCACTAATGGAGATAGTTTTACCTTGTATGAGAAGGCCTACATGCTTTCTTTTATTATTTTAAACTTGTATCCTCTGTATACAATACCTTTACAACTCTGCTAAAATCCTATAGCATATGTTTCAGACTTTGGCATTATTTGCTTTTATGCCTGAGCCTACATTTTGCATAACAACATAGCAACATTGATATTTGTGGCAGATCAGGACCACATGATTTTCAACAAATTGCAGATTTTAATAGATATATAACTACTTACATTTTTATTTTTAATCATAAAAGTGTATTGTGACCTGTCTTAGATATTCTTGAATTTTATCACTGCATTTAACTCTAATGCCTATTTAGGAAACTCTTCAGTCATCCACCACCCTTCTTAAGAAACACATTTCCTTGTATATCATGTAATTCTATAAATGGTCCCTTGTAGTTCTTTTGAAGGAATGATATCTATTTTAGTCCTATTCATTAACCTGATGTGATTAAAGGTGCCAAGATCATCTTTCTTATGCCTTCTTTTTGCAAAGCAATGTATATTAAACTCTTCACATTTCCCCTTATATGACTTGTGATGCACACAAGCCAGCCCTTTTCTTGCCCTTCTTCTTGTAGACCTTCCCTGTTTTGATGTGCATCCTTATAATGGTGAGATCTCGTGAATTTCTCTTAGTAATCCATATGGATTCTTAAGGATGTTTTATAGTGATGCAAATCATAATTTTATTTCTGACCTATGATGCATTTTCTTGTGCATTACGTAATCTTTTCTTACTTCTCTTTACTGCATGTCTTCAGTTCATGTATTCATCCTTTATAGAAAATATTTCTTAAGTAATTTGAATTATCTAGAATGTAATGTTTGATAAGTGCCAAGTTGGACCCCATCAATTTCTGTCTCTCTTAAAGAAATTATCAGATTGATTCACCATAGTCATACTCAGTAAAGTTTGATTCATCAATACCAGCATGCCATCACAAATTTGCTAAATTAGAAATATTGCTCTTTTACCAAGATGTAAAATTCAGTGCTAGATGTTTAATACGGGGTAGAAAATAGATTCTTCCTTTATATGGAGTGTGTGAGTAACATACCATGGCAAGACAGCAGTGAAAACAATTTGGCACTTCAACTGATCTGCTGTGTCAAAACTTCACTCAGTGGCTATATATTTTTAAATCTTCTCATATGTTGACCAGTACTTCCAGTAATATTTCAGCTTCCAAACTATGTAGGTCCCTTGTTGTTTCAATTTTTATTGTCCATACATTTTTTTCTGTGATCGTGTTTTACAGTACAACCTCACTAAGTTCCATAGTATGGGGAGAAATGGTTCTTTGGAAATATTTTCTTCTGTCAACTGCAGAATAACCTCTTCTGGGAGTTCTCTAGTTTGTTGTCTTCCTAAACTTCAGATGATGACTCAGTAAAGTTTCCACATTATTATTTCTAAAATGTGATATGAAATGGAGGCGACTTAAAATCTACAAATTAATTCACATAAAGCTTCATAGATTTTTAAACAGAAAACAAGTCCCAGATATGTAGCAGATTAATATAGGTAAAGGAGAGGAGGGGGAATGACAGAAAATGAGAAAGAGAGAGAGAAAAAAGGGTAGAAAGGCACAGAAGAGGAGTGAGAAGGCATATGACAGTTATCAAAATGTTCAAAGAACCTAATAATAACATGGATACCAATCTGGCAATTCTACAGCGATCATATTTAACACCCATTGGAAAGAAAAAAAATCAAGAGGAGGAAGTGATGGCAAGTGCTGGAGATGTGACACAGAAAAAGCAGACATAATATGTATGTTTTGAGAATGCAAATGGGCAAGAACAAAAATGCATGGGGGGAGACTAAGGGATGAGAAAACAAAATAGATGTGAGTTGTATCTATTAGGGCTGGACACAATCCAGCACTGCATAGAAAGTAAAATAACAAAACAAATATTAGTCTTTGGAGAGGAATTTAAATTGGCAATAACAAACAACTGGACAGCAGAAGCAAGCACAGAGGTATGGAAACCTAGAATCAACAATGTGAAATTCCTATGAAAAACAATAAAGGAGGGGGTGAAGCTTAGAAAGGGTGGGAAAATGACACTAAAATAATGGCAACAGAAAATGGAAAGATAAAAAGATCAAACCATAATTTAATCAGAACCAACACTGGATTGATAGGCTATAGAGGACTAATAGAGAAGCAACACAACAACAAGGGGAGGAAAGAAAACTACCCAAGCAGCAATCAGGGAAGACACTAAACATGGGTTCATTTATGGGAAAAGGAAGAGAGGGAAGGGGGTAATAAATGAAAGAGGGGCAGGAGGGAAGTTGGAATCCTGCAGTAGAAGAAATAAGGAGTAGAGCAGCAAGGACAAAAAAGACTGTGGGCAGGATTCACGAAGGCTTGCACAGAGTGTAAGAGACGTGCAACACTCCATGCAAGCCTCGCAATCCAGGAACAGCCCTAAACTCCGTGTAAGAGACCAGCTAAAACGTCTCTTACACGGACTGGGCGTGGACATGCTAAATACCTCACTTGCATCTGAAAGGTATGCAAATGAGGTATATTAGCGATCCACGAAGCAGAAACCAGTCCGTGTAGGAGACGTTTTAGCTGCAGAAATGTACTCAGTTGACAACTGAGTACATCTCTGCAAAATCAACAACGGAGCGATGTCAGCTCCAAAAAAAGGTTGTATATGAGTCAGGTAGCATGCCAATGGCCAAATATGTGGCCATTGGCAAGATAACCCGATGCAAAAATATAAAAATTATGTTTTTTTTTCAGACATTGCCGATGTTTAAACCCAGCGCAGCCCCGCGCAAACGGGCTGCGCTGTATAAAACTATAAAAAAGAAGGTTATAAACCCACAGATGTGGGTTTAATGCAATACATGGAATGACAATGCAGGGACCAGCAGACAAAAACCAACATGGCCACCGTGTAGTGGTTGCTAAGGGGGGAAGCTGAGTCTAAGACATGTAACTAAGCATTAGTAGGCAATCTCATGTAAATGAGGGTTAGGATACTGAATCCCACAGTCACATAGCAAATGAGCACTGTCTGAGTAGTGTAAGAGATAGAAAAGGGGGAGGAATAGAGTAGGAGATAGGTGACATCACAGGGGGGAATGGTAGACAGAAAAGCAGTTCATTGGAGGCCAGTGTAACATGACAGATGACAGGCACAGATCATGGAAAGAGGTGTGCCACTAGAGAAGTCATGGAAAGACAAGAAATGGAAGGTGTACACTGTTACCTAGACCAAAGTTTCTTGCTGGCCGTGCATGCGCACGTGTGCGCACAATGAAGTGCAAGTAAGGCAGTGTGCGCGCGTGTAAGGCAGTGTGAGCATGTGGGAGCGTGTTGGGAGATGTTTAACACTGTTTGCGCGGGTGTGCGCGCGTGTAAGGCAGTCTGAGGATGTAGGAGGCTGTTGGCAGACGTGTAACAGTGTTTGCGCGGGTGTACGCGCGTGTAAACCTGAATAAGAAGATCCTTAACCGTGTAAGCATGTGTGCGCGCGTGTAAGCCACTGTGAGCGTGTTTCACATAGTATGCAACCTGCTCCCCCCTGAGGAAACAGAGAGGAAAAAGGAAGCAACAGAATTAATAGGAAGCTAGCAGGGATAACTGCTGAAGCTAGCAGGTGAAAATAATTAGAAGCAGGCAATTACACAGGCAGAATAGTAGCCCAGCCCAGCACTTAAAACTCTGCAAACAGTAGTGCAGCATGTTCTCATTAAGAGACACTGCAAGACAGGAGTAAGCTAATAGAAGTGAAAACTGAAAAAGCTGAACTCAGAGCAGAAATGCTAGGGGCTGCCATAGCTGTCATAATGAGACATAGGCGGCTTGCTGAGAGTGGTGACAATGCAGAAGGTGCCAGACAACCCACAGTGAGGAGACGGAGAAGAGTGTACAGGCCCAGGGTCACCTACCACGGGTTACATGAGCTGGAGATTGTAGAGCACTATAGAGTGGACAGAGAGCTCCTGCAGCAGATTGTTGAGCTGTGCAGGCCACGCCTCACACACAGAACCAACAGAGGGGAACCCATCCCAGTGGAAACCAAGGTATGTGTTGGCCTAAGAATACTAGCAACAGGTACCTTCCAGAGACCAACTGGCGATATGATGGGGATATCACAGGCATCAGCCTCCAGGGTACTACACCAGTTCCTGGATGCCATGTCAGCACATGTCGGTGATCATGTATATTTCCCCAATGCCCGTGAGGTATTGGCCAGCAATATGCGTCTCTTCCAGCAAATAGCGGAATACCCTGAGGTACTGGGTGCTATAGACTGCACGCACATACGCATCAAAGCACCAGCAGGAGAGCGGGGTAGGGCCTACATAAACCGCAAGGGCTTCCCCTCTATCAACTGCCAGGTCGTGTGTGATGCCCAGGGAATAATAATGAATGTGTGTGCTGGCTGCCCTGGTAGTTATCACGATTCCCACATCTGGCATTTGACGCAGCTGTACCAGACATTTGCCAATGGGGACATCCCACACGGACACCTAGTGGGGGATGCAGGTTATGCACTGGAGCCGTGGCTGATGACACCCATCAGAAACGCACACACACCTGAACAGGAACGCCATAATGAGGCACACGCACAAACAAATAATGTGATAGAGCGTGTGTTTGGGCTGCTCAAGTCACGGTTCCGGTGTCTGGACACATCTGGTGGAGCCTTGCAGTACACACCAACTACATGTACCCAAATTGTCATGGTATGTGCCATGCTACATAATATGATCCTGCGAAAACAGCTGCAGCAGGACCAGCATAGGGCAGGGACAAACAGCCCCCCACCATTGCCAAGGCCATCACAGGCAGAGCGTGACTCGGAGGAGGAACAACCTGAGCCTGCCCCAGTAGGCAGAAGGAGGCGTGCCCAGTATGCCCTGGCCTTGGCAAAGAGGCAACGCATAGCACATACACTGGCTCAGTAGGAACCCTGGGACTGATACCCCTCTCTGACTCACTCATATAGTAAAATGGATGCCTAACGTGACACAACCTGCTCTCAAACATGTACAGGGAAGTGTAATATGCGCATCCGACAGAGGCAGCCCTGCTGCACCACCTGAGGCATGAATGCTATGTGTTAAGTAATGTAACACCAAGTACCATATGCACATCTGAGGACCCTGACTAACATCCTACCCTCACCAAGTATCATGCCACAACATGCAACGAGATGACCAAGTGCAACAATTGCTTGAAGTATCGCAGTTATCCGAAGGGGACCCAATGTGTGCCAGTCTGGGATGACATGCTGAGCATGACAAGATGCACCACCTGCCAGGACTGGCGTGCACCTATCAGTGCAGGCCGTATGGATACTGGCAAAGGCTGTTGTCACCCACAATGCGCCCTGAATAGGTAAGGCTCAAAACACAAACCTATCTCCAGAGGTACCAGAAGGGATAAGAATAAGATAAGGGATAAGTTGAATCAGCAAGATGCATGCAGTCTAAACATACCCAGTATGGTGAATGTTGATAACTGTGGTGTAACAGAAAACTGAGGCAAGGCTCACAACAGCACCCTAACACTACCAGGTTACACCTCATACTGTGCTGTACAGCCTCAGAACTTGGACCAAGCTACAAAATGATGGTGACTAGCAAGAATTCTCAAGGATAACCACACCCCCATGTTGGTACCACAACAAAAAGCAGCATGGACTAGCCATGCTCAAGTAACAGTGGCTACAACTGCCACCCAGTGTATAGCCTGCTACAGACTACTGTCCCAATACCAGGAACTGCATCCGGCCTATGCTGGAATACATGAATATATCAAGTCCTCAAACCCACATTATATTGGGTGGCTGCAAATACCCAGACATAGACTGGGAGCATTATACTAGCTCCAACAGTGTTGGACAAAGGTTCATAGAATCCACAAACCAAAAGGCCCAGGAACAACGTACCACTCCCACAAGAGGGGTAAGCATACTGGATGTGATAACCAGCAACATGGGTACTGGATGTCAAGATGAGAAGTGTATTGCTCACTGGTAAAACCAGACCATAGAGTAATCACACTGGATATAGAAATCCTGACCACAGTCCCTGGCCGGGAAACCACAGTGGAAAACATGTGTTAAGCAATATCTGCACTCCTCCAAACTGATGTGGAATCCATTAAAGGTCCCGTGCAGGTGCAAAATATGGGCCACACCACAGAACCTGTAATACAGCCATTCCATGAACACTGCCAGGAATGCTTGGATTATGCAGTCCTAAATTAAAACAAGACACAGTGCCTAAATCTGGCATGGTGGACACCAGCCATAACGAAAACATGCAAGAGAATGAGGAAGCTACTACATGATAGAGCAAACATGAACAATGAAGTAATCACTGATCAGTAGTATGGCAATAAAATCTGTCCACACATGCAATCCACTAAGGCCAGCCACAACAAGTGGAATCTGTGAATCCTGAGGCAATGTCACACCTGCCCCAAGTACACAGACAACCCCAACACCACCCAAGAAATACAAACATATGTGAGAGATGCAACCATCCATCCAAACTGGAGGCTGAGCTCCCTCAACTCAGTACTCCCAAAACAAGTCAGTAGGAGAAGGTAACCACACACACCACAAACACAGTCCCACATAGACCTATCACAACTGCAAACCAAACATATAAACACAGACAAACATTCCCGGAGGCACAAATTACAAACACAGCACACCAACAGAGGCCTCTAAAGCAGACACCCAATCAAACAGCCTCCAAACATAGCACATGCAACACATAGCACACAAAGCTGGTGTGCCAAACAGTCACAGGCCAGAAGGAGAAACAACATGCCTGATACAGTTGTAATAGGTGACTCCATAGTCAGACACACTGCTGTCACGCACACCAGACTGAACAAGGGAAAGGGTACAGTAAGCTGCCTGTAGGCTGCCACAATATGCCACATAACAGAAGTATGTAGGTCACTCCAAAGCAAGTAGAAATATGATGCAGTCATAGTCCATGCTGGTGTGAATGACCTGAGATGTACCGCCCTAGACTACATGAAAAGAGACATAGATGAGCTATCTGATTATGTAGTCCAGTCCAGTATGACACTCTCCGTTCGCAGCATCCTACCCTTACCAAGAGTAATGCCACAGTACAAACATGGAATGATCAGTCATAGCAAGTGGCACACGTACTGGTGTTATTCCAAGGGGATGCAATGTCTGTCCGCTTGGGATGTCATGCCTGACAAGCCACGCAGCTGTCCTTGGGATGGCCTGCACCTGTTACCCCTGGGCGTCTGAATATTGGATAAGGCCTTTGCCACCTCCATAGAGCCTTTTGTAGGCAAGGCTGAAAAGACTGACCCACCACCCTAGAAAACATAAGTGGGAAGAAACATAAGGGAAATGCTGACCAATGCCAGATGTGTACACCCCAATATGCAAGCTCCCGAGGCCATCCCCAGAATGGAGAACATCGATGTCTGTGCAGTGACAGAAACCTACTGCAAGCCTCCTGACAGCACACCAGCACTACCAGGTTATACCATGTATCATGTGTCATGGCCCCAAAACCTGATACGAAACATAAAAGGAGGGTGAGTATCCGTAGTCAGCACAGACACCCATACGTCCAGGTAACTGACAATGCACAAGGCATTGGAGTTCACACATGTGCAACTAACTGTAGGCAAGACTGCTGTGCAGTCTGTAGCATGCTACAGACCGCACTCTCACACACAATAACCCCACCCAGCTGTCCTGAAGACAATGGGCAGTATGAATGTCCCACCAAATAACAAACAAGGTACCACTAATTACCACATAGGTGGTAAACCAGTATGTATAGAAAGAGTAACCAGGGACCTAGGGACACAAGTGGACAGTAACCTGTTATGTGACACCCACATTGCCAATGTGGCTAGGAAGACTGTCTACATTTGACACCGTAGCAGGAAAGGAGTCACAGCTACGGCAACAGAGGTCATTGTGCCCCCATACTTTTCTCCAATCACACCCATAATCCAGTACAATGCCTCATATGGGATGTACCTTACCTGACACCTACAGCAGTTAGAAAGACCTCAAAGGTACCTCACCAAGAGGATAAAGGGTCACAAATACATGTCATATGCTGCCTGGCTGTAGACACCCCAGCTGAATCCAGTCACATACTGCCTACACAGAGGCATTGCATGCCTGTTGTAGGAGGCCATGCCCAACACAGGAGTAATGGACATGCTCCACCCCAGAAAACACAAATCCATCGGAGCTGTGAGAGGGAGAGATGTCAACCTCAACAAATAATGAAATAGGATGTGCTGGTGGGACAGATACATAATCCAGAGGCTCCCCACACCCTGGACCAGAATCCCATTCCATGTTAGGCAGAGCCCCTCACTGACACTCTTCAACAGGAATCTTGCCAAGTGGATGGATGATTGTAGAGTTACACTGGGGGTCTTCACTGTGTCATGTCCAGACAGAGGCACAGCCAAGCAAAACATAAATGGCCATAATATGCACATAGCAAGGGGTGTCAAAAGCCACACACACTCTGGCTAGGCTAACAAATGCCCAGGGTGGATAGCCTAGTATGACCCTATGAACTTATGAAGATACAAATTGTACAGGACACTAAGGATAATCCCAAGACTTTCACAACTGAAGGTAGGAACCATGTTGGGAATTCACAGATATGCCCTGAATCAGACAAATATCACAAACACACACACATATTGCCCACATACATCCTGACAGGTGCAGTGCAAACCCCCCCCCCCCCCGAATGCAGAATATCTATCCCAGAAGACTGCTGGCCCCCTGACATTGCAGATGCTGAGGTAACAGCCAACATCTACAAAGCAAAACACACAGCAGCAATGGTATGAGATGTTGTCCTGGGCTTAGTGCAACATGGACTCCAAGATGAATGGAATGCCAAACCACACTACTGCTCAATGTCAGCCTTACCACAGAATATGTACCCAAAGAACAGTGTACAACAACAGTGGTCCTTCTCAACAAAGGTGTTGCCTGAATGGATACTGAACACTACTACCCCAGAATCCTGAGAAGCTTGGTTTGCACAGCTATGGAAAGGATCAGCATGTACCACAGACATAAAGATATTGGGGACCTACTGACACCGGACCCAACCCAGTGTGGCCTTCCCAAGTGCAGATCCTGCCCCTAACCATGTTTGACTCAATTGAAACAGCCATTAAGGTCATTGATGAGGGCAATGTGCTCCACACAGTGTATCTGGACCTTGCAAAGGCTTCTATACAATACCCTATGTGTTCATTATAGATAGGCTCACCAGCTTAAATATAAACCCACATGTCAGTAGAGGGGTTGCAAACCAGACCAAGGACAGAACAGACATGGTCAGACATGCTGCAGCCATGTCAGACTACAAACCAGATATAACTGGCATCCCACAAGGCTTTGTCCTGGGAACACCCTCGTCTGGTATATATGTCCCATAGGTACAGGCAAACATGGAAGGACTGTGTCCGAACATGTCTGCAGAGGACTACAAACTGCTCACCACATATGATCCACCAGCTGACACAAGCATCCCACAAAAGGGCCACACAGAAACAGACAACTGGTGCCATAGCCATGTCAGCAAGCTAAGTGCAGAAACATGTATAGTCAACCCCCGTGGATATACAGTAAGTGCCCACCAATTACCACATAGGTGTGAACCCATTACGTAGTTAACATGTAATGAGAGACCTGGGGACACAAGGTGATAGATATCCTGCATTGGACAAACATGTGCTGTAGTGTTTACAGGAACATACCATATACCCACCTACTCACAAAGGCTGTCAGATCTAGATAAGGGGAGGTCATTGTGGCTCTGCAGTCATCCTTCAGCAGCGGTACAAGTGACTACAATAGCCCCTGTGGGATGTACCTCAGCAGACACCTCCATCAACTGTAAAGTCCCCAACAGTACCTCATCAGGAGTATCAAAGAGCTTGCACAGATGCCATGTGTTGCCTGTGTCGCTGGCATCAATGAACATGCTGCACCTTGTACAATCTGAATGGCAGTGAGCCATGCACATTAGAGACCTGAACCCCAGCACTGACTTACATAGGACAAGCTGTACTGTGTGCTCCATAACATAGAAGCCACCCCCAGCACAGGCTACCCATAGAGTCACATATCAATCTTCCTCAATAGGAACCCTGATGAGTGGATGGGAGATGGTAGATTTATCCTGGGTACCACTGTCATGTCACAGGTAGACAGAGGCACAGTATACTAACCATGACATATGTCATGGCAAACTCCGCGTACAATGTGTGTTGAAGGACAAACATACTCTCCAAATAGCATTACACATGGACTAGGGCACATCGCTAGTGTTTGCAAATGTACACCTATGTTGTGGAATACACTACCAATGTTGGACAAGCCTGGTTTAAGTAGCTCATATCTGAACAGAATGCAACATGGTCAGATGTACACAACTGGCCCGTAACCAGGCTGTTGTGCCCACTATCGAAATGTAAAGCAGTGATAGCAGTAAAGCCTAGGATACTGCCCACCACAGTCAAAGTACTACCAGTACACTATACAGTACTACAGTGTTAGGTCAGTGTGAAAGGATGTTGACAACTGTATGCAAAGTATCCCATGCAAACACTGCAGGCACAGTATAACCCTGTTGTGTTCACACACAAAGCAGTTGTACCGTAACTACACAACATGACACACAACACACAACCATAAACGGGTGAGAGTTGTTGAAGTTCACACTCATCCACAAATGTGGTGGGCTGCAGAGTCCAACATATGGAATGCTCACACTGGGCATGCTCACACACATTGACAACATGCCATGGGAAGGCTGAACTGGGCATGCTCACACACTTAGGCCAAATCTCGGTGTAGCAGTTGGACACACATAGCTGGTATTGTTATGTTGTATTCCAGGAACCAACCACATTATAGCAGTCTGCCCAGTGCACACAGCTAAATGACTACAGAGACATACGTGATATAGTGGATCCCTCCCAGATGCAAACATCTTCCACAGATGCACAAGTTGTTCATACAAACAGGGAATGCTATGGCAATAAAGATGTGCAAACAGTCTATCAGCAACAAATAATGTGCATGTCACAATTAAACATATGGGTCTAGGGTCAACACTAGGCTGTGTGCCCTAGGGAATGACAGCTTAGCCAGAGTGTGCTTGGTGTCTGCCTCTCCACAGGATGCACATTCCCCTTTCTAAACACAGATGATGTCAGCACCCTCTAAGTACAGCAGGAGAAAAGAAACTCCCCAGTAATCCGAATAGCGTGCTCTGCTAATGCGTCCGTCTCAAGTGTCATAACATAGTTAGGTAGGGGTGTCAAATGCTCAGTGTGTGTGTGTGTGTGTGTGTGTGTGTGTGTGTGTGTGAGTGGGGTTGGTGTGTGTGTAAGTCTGTGGGAGAGAAATTTCCCTTTTGGCAAATAGGAAAACACACTACGGGATGCACATTCCCTTTCTAAACACCAATGATGTCCGCACCCAATAAGTACAGCAGGAGAAAAGAAGCTTTCCAGTAATCCAAATAGCGCGCTCCGCTAATGCGTCCTTCTCAAGTGTCATATCATGGTTAGGTAGGGGTTTCAAATCCTGCAAATGCTCAGTGTGTGTGTGTGTGTGTGTGAGTGGGGTTGGTGTGTGTGTAAGTCTGTGGGAGAGGAATGTCCCTTTTGGCAAATAGGAAAACACACTACGGGATGCACATTCCCTTTCTAAACACCAATGATGTCAGCACCCAATAAGTACAGCAGGAGAAAAGAAGTTTTCCAGTAATCCGAATAGCGCGCTCTGCTAATGCATCCGTCTCAAGTGTCATAACATGGTTAGGTAGGGGTTTCAAATCCTGCAAATGCTCAGTGTGTGAGTGGGGTTGGTGTGTGTGTAAGTCTGTGGGAGAGGAATGTCCCTTTTGGCAAATAGGAAAACACACTACGGGATGCACATTCCCTTTCTAAACACCAATGATGTCAGCACCCAATAAGTACAGCAGGAGAAAATAAACCTCCCAGTAATGCAAATAGCGCGCTCTGCTAATGCGTCTGTCTCAAATGTCATAACATAGTTAGGTAGGGGTTTGAATCCTGTGAATGGCAAGTGTGTGTGTTTGTCTGAGAGGGTTTTGTGTGTGTGAGGGAAATGTCCCTTTTGGCAAATTGGAAAACACACTACAGGATGCACATTCCCTTTCTAAACACCAATGATGTCAGCACCCAATAAGTACAGCATGAGAAAAGAAACCTCCCAGTAATGCGAATAGCGTGCTCCGCTAATGCGTCTGTCTCAAGTGTCATAACATAGTTAGGTAGGGGTTTGAATCCTATGAATAGCAAGTGTGTGTGTTTGTCTGAGGGGGGTTTGTGTGTGTGAGGGAAATGTCACTTTTGGCAAATAGGAAAACACACTACAGGATGCACATTCCCTTTCTAAACACCGATGGTGTCAGCACCCAATAAGTACAGCATGAGAAAAGAAATCTCCCAGTAATGCGAATAGCGCGCTCTGCTAATGCGTCCGTCTCAAGTGTCATAACATAGTTAGGTAGGGGTTTGAATCCTGTGAATGTGAAGTGTGTGTGATTGTCTGAGGGAGGTAGTGTGTGTGAGGACAATGTCCCTTTTGTCAACTATGCGAACAGACTACAGGATGCACATTCCCCTTTCTAAACACTGTTCAGCAGAAGGCCATGGCTCTGGCACAAGATGTCTGTTGCTATGATGCCCCTTTGGAAGATGCTTGTGTCCGCTGAAGAGGCGATTATGGTGGCCTGTTTGCAGTCATCTGCATATTTGGACAGCCACAGTCCGTCCGTGTTGGCCTGTACCTCCAATAAAATATACCCAACAAGAGGGTCCCAGGACTAAGCCTTGTGGGACACAACCCGTAACTGTTGTGGGGTCTGGCATGGCTCCAGCAATGCTAACCATGTGGTATCTGTCCTTGAGCCACTGTGCAATCCATCTAGTGACATAGGGCCTTATATTTAAGCTGGTGACCTTCTCTAGAATGGCCAAGTGGGGTATTGTTGTGACGGCTTCTGCAAGGTCCAGGTAGGCTGTGTGAACCACCTTCCCTCGTCAATGGCCTTGGTGACTGTTTCAAAGAAATCAACCGGTTAAAGCCGGTAGTGCTGGTGTGCTCTCAGTAGCCCTGAACCAGGCATCTGTAACTGCACAGATATCGATGTTTTCCATGCCAAGGAGTGTTTTGTGTGCACGGATCTGGAGGTTTAGATATCTGGCATTGGGTAGCATTGCTCTTAGTTTCGTATCCCTTGTGATACCTATGAAGGTGGGTTTGTCATTCGAGCCCTGCCTAACATAGGCACAATGGGTGTAGCAAGAGCCTTTGCCAATATCTGAATGACCAATGCAAACTGTACACATGTTCATAGGATGCAAGTGTCAAGGAATATGCTGCGTGGCCAGTATAGTCCTCCAGCATGGGTCCTCTGAAGTCATCCACCCCAGTCTACACAAGTGTAGAGTCTGCTTGTGCTAAACACAGTCTGTGTGCAGTGACAACCTTGCCTGGGGTGGAGATGGGATATGGATGTCCAGGGAAAGGTGGACATGGGCAGATATCAACAATGGTGGTCTACCTCTGGTGTGGAACAGTGGGTACCCACA
>NC_056730.1:1041936036-1042065815 GCF_019279795.1 Protopterus annectens | reverse complement strand
CCCCCCCTTGTAAAAATATAAATGAAGTAATATTGGAATACACATCTCCATAATTTCAGGTAGTTTAACTTTCTACATACATAATTAATTGTTACTTACTCAGTGGTGGGGCATTGGGTGATTGCAAGGCCTCCTGGATCCAAAGGTTCAGTTGGTCCTGCTTGCGTCTCTTCAGGTCCGCATGGTGGTGACGGACCTGCTCACCTGTCCTTGGAATTCCTGTGGCACTGGTGAGTTCATGAGCCAACTGGTCCCACGCCTCAGCCCTGTACGCTCCCCAGAGGACCTGGCCCTGCATGAGTTGGGCCTCATGGTTGTGGACTAGGAGCCAGGCCATGTACCTGGACTCCTCAACACCCCACCTCTGCGCTCGAAAGCGACTACCCTCTCCTACACCTGACATTCTGCCTGCAGGTCTGTTCTACAATTGTTTATGCTGTGTATTCCCGCCTATGGGGCTTATATAGTCCGTTTTTCCCACACATATCTGTGATTGGCCATTTTGGAATTGTATCAACTTCAGTAAACCTGCATTGTCATGCTGTAGCTTGTATTCATTCCTATATATGAGCTATTATTGCATTTCTAGGTACTGCTGTCATGGCTTAGTGGTTCTGTACCTTGACTATGGTGTATAGTATCCTGGGTTCGAACCTGGCCACTGCTTTTTATTTTTCATGACTGTCTAGACATGTTGACGGGTGTGTCTGTGTAAAGGCAGTTTTGATACGGCTTGCTCAACGTTGCCCGTCGGTTAGCTTGTTTGCGCGGTGCGCAGCTCCGCGCAAACGGGGTACGCTGCTTTAAGCCTCATTTGGCTATCGGCACACATATTTCGCTCAGCTCAGTTAGGGGCACATATATTTAGCATGGTAAACCACTGCTCAGCTACGGGCACTCAGTTTGCACCAGTTGGACCAATGCTTATCTACGGGCACATACACTCACTCTGTTGAACTGTAGCTCAGCTATGGGCACATCTGGCAGTTTATATTCATTTCTTAGCTCACATTTATTCAATATAAATGGGCTATTTCATTGCATTTTACGTATATTCTGGTTTTATGTGTACATATGTGTCAGGGACTTGTTTCCTGCTTATTTTGCAAAAAAAAAAAATTTTGTGTTGTGGGGGCTCGAACCATGAATGCCTGCTCTGCAGCCGGCATCTCTACCGCTACGCTATTGCTTCCTGGCTTATTTTGCATATTTAGTTCTTATATGCTTTCCCATTGACTGCTAACTGCTGCGCTACGGGCACGCCCGCGCAAACGAGCGCATTCACGGTTAAACATTGTTACAATTTAAAAAAAATATGACATGTTCATTTAGATTGTTTTATGTTTAATAGTCTGTAGGGGCATTTGTTGTGTTGTGTTTATTCACATTTCCGTGGACTCTGTTGTGGGTGTCTACTTTGGACACCTTTACACTTATGGGGGCGTGTCCGCTTGCAGGGATCAGCCTACGGACACGCCCCCACATGTCTTACACGGACCGTGTTAGACTTAGGTGTGATTCAGCATGCTCTCATGAATATGCAGAGCATGCTGACATCACTCCGTTTAACTGCAGCCTCCATGTATGAGTTATAACTCTTACACGGAGGCTTCGTGAATCCTGCCCTATGTGAAAAGAAAACATAGATTTATACAAAGACATGCATCTGGAGCTTTTCTCCCCGGACCTCCGCTGAAAATTGGCTTCATTCCAAGTCGGACTTTCCCAGTTAACAAATGTTAAATAAATAAAATAAATAAAAGATAATCAAAATATGTCTTACGCTGAACTTTCTATCTTTTCCTCTTGTTTTTCTTTTTTATCTGACTCTCTCTGTGGTGTGTGTGTGTGTGTGTGTGTGTGTGTGTGTGTGTGTGTGTGTGTGTGTGTGTGTGTGTGTGTGTGTGTACATATCTACCTTTCTGGTTATATAAATAGACAAATGTATCTATTATGTGCATAAAGCTATTTACATATATATATATATATATATATATATATATATATATATATATATATTTATATAGATAAAGATATACATATACATATGCAGACAGATATAGATATAGATAAAAATTCTTACATGTCACTGCAAATGAATTTAGAAGAAAGACACAAGGTCCAAATGCTCCTGCTGAGTGAAAACTGAACAGTAATAAACAAAAACCCAGTCAACATGAAGATACACTTTAATGTAAAGTTATATGCTTTTGTTCCAAAAGTTAGCTAGATGCATTTATGAACATAATCTATCCATTAAAAATAATGATGCAAATAGTGTTTTATACTAACATTCTTTGAATTTAGGAAATTGGTCTTTAAACTAACTGAAGAAGTCACAGTAGATACTAGAAGGGTGTACATTTAATACTGCTTACCTAAAACTGAAGTCAAGGAATTATGCTGGCAGTTATTGCTAGCAGCAGGCAAGCCCCCAGGTTTAAACGAGAGTATTAATATTACATGCTTTTTAACACAAAAGAGGTTAGTTAAGAAATTTTGTGCTAAATATCTTTAGGTTTTATGTTTGGTGGCATATAAAAGTCTAATTGATTTGTGTAATTGATCAAGTATTTTTTACTAGTATTTAAATTTTATGACGTGTTCATTTCATTAGGTCTAAAGAAGTTTCTTTGCAATTTTGGATTGAAAGTGCTTGACTTTGTATTAAAGTGCGCCTTCCTGCAAATGATTGTTTTATTACTATGAATAAAGTTGATGAATTATGATATAATTTTATTCCTGGAGCTTATAAGAAATAAAAATGATAAAAAAGTAGAAATTAACCATTAAAGAGTAGTGTTGACTCTATATAGACACACACACACACACACACACACACACACACACACACACACACACACACACACACACACACACACATGCCTAAAGAGGTCTTAAAAATGTATACATATCTTATAGCTCATAGTCTTAGCTAATTTTTAAGATTAATCTTGGAGAACTTTACCTCTTTTCCAACCATGAGGCTTCATTCTTGGTTGAACGCACACATTAGTATCACCTTCTATAATGCAGCCCCTCCACTCAGTTTTCACTTTTATATTATACTCTAATATGTGAGTATTAGTTTTTATATAGCATTAGGTGTGAAAAACAGCCCTTTTTTCGCATCCAGTTCCCCTTTGCATTTTTTATTGTTTAAGTAAAACTGCAAGAAAGACCGAGCCAAGCTAGAGTTTTCACTGTGTGATACCCATAGCCGGCCTTAGGCATAGGCCAACTAGGTGGCCGCCTAGGGCACGCTCTAGCAGGGATACCTTTCCCGTAATCTGGATGGTATGGGTAGACCAGGATGGGGGCACAGGGTGGTGTTGGGTGGGAGCTGTAGAGACCTTTTGCCTGGGGCACCAGTTGACCAAAGGCTGGTCCTGGTGATACCTTAAACTTACTTTAATGGAGGCCTATGGGATATATGCAAATGACCCCTTAAGAATATCAAGTGCTTCAGCTACATGGCTTCTGGATGCCCATGAGGTTTTTTACTTTGTAAGTATTTATGGTTACATTCAGGCCAATAAAACCAAACCTCACTAGCTATGGGCATGCATCTTTCAGCCTTTTCATTGACCTCATCAGCACAGCATAAGTGGATAGTTTGGCTACACTTGAGAAACACAGGGTCTTTAAACCTAGCTGATGCCCATAATTATTAAGGTGCCTGCAAAATATCTCAACTCACATCCAAACCAAAAGGAAAAAAGACACACACAGACATACCATTCAGTAAAAACTGCAAGAAAACCCCAGCCAAGTGAGAGTTTTCATTGTGTGATACCTTGATCCAACCAGAGTTTTCATTGTGTGATACGTTAACTCTCCTGTAATTGAGGCCTATAGGATATATGCAAATGTTTTATTGTCCTGAATGTAACTATTAAGTGTAGCTGAAACACTTGATGTCCTTAAATTGTCATTTGCATATATCCCATGGGCCTTTATTACAGGAAGTTTAAGGTATCACACAGTGGAAACTCTAGCTTGGCTGGATTTTTCTTACAGTTTTTACTGAATAGTTTGTCTGTGTGACTTTTTTACCCTTTGGCTTGGATTTTACTGTTTGAACAGGTATCTAATTTGCTTTTGTGCTCTTTAATCTCCATGCAGGAAGAACAGTGTGGCTGATACTGAAGCTGCCATTTATAACTAACAAAACAGTGAAAGTAGCAGTGGTTGACAACTATTGCGCAAGTCTTTGCTTTTTTTAAAAAGTTTGTACCACATGTACAACTATGACACAGCTGAATGTATAGAGACAACAACTTTAGAGATGTTTGTAAAACATGCCCACTTTACCGCAATGGATCTACATGAATCTTTTTCCATGACTGATTCTAAGTTATTCGCAGTCTTCCAGCTTTATTTGCTTCATGCAAATACATCTTTACAAAATAAGAAATCACTTGATACAAGCAGTTAATATTTTTATGTCAGGAACCAGAACCTACAAAACTATAGTATAGTCTATCTTTCTTGCGAATCTTACATTTCCAAACTAGAGGTGTTACATTTTCTGTTGGATAAAATGGAACACATACCCATTGGTGTCAGGATAATGAGAATAAAGGACAGCAGTTATATATTGTCGAGTGGCTGACACATCAGTGCAGACAGGTGGTAGACCATTCAGTGTTGCCAGTTTTGGGGTGGGCAGCAACATAGTTATGAAATGAAAATGAGAAAAGCAAACACATGAAATGACTTGAAATCACATCTTTTCATTACTCACATATCCACATTCGGTTCAACAGTGATATCGCTTTTTGCATCGCTCTTCTGAACTGGAAAGTTGTATAATAATAAAACATTTAAAGAAGGCAAATGTCCTTACACTTTAGAAATAAAATATTTTCTAATTTTCCATAAATGTTACAGAACACTTGTATATGCAAAATATTTATATAATACAGTGTAATACAAACAATTAACATTTTACGACTATGAGTTTTTAGTTTAATAATAAAGTAAAAATAAGTTGAATGAGGGTAAGATCTGCCCTGTATACTTTAAAATTTGAACAAGAATTGTTGAACTTTAGTGCTCTAGATAGGTGGCTGCTTAGCAAGCTCATTGCTTTCTATTCAGACAGCAGACCATAACCACTTTGCATACTCATGAAACCCCTTTCACTGAGCTCATGCTGGATTGCCTTCTTGCTCAAAACCTGAAATATGCATGAAAATTCATAATAGAATGAGTATGCAAAGCCTTAGAACTCAACATGTTACCCTTGGCAAAGCCTATATTGACATTTTCATTTGCTAAGGTTTCTAAATGTATGTGTTTACTCCAGACTTGTAACAAACCATCATCTGCTATGCAAAGAAAACAAATCTTTGTGGGATGGTTAGCATAATGGGTAGGGTGCTTACCTCCCAGACACCAAGTACAAGGTTTGATTCTCACCTTCAGTCACTGTCTAGCTATTAATGAAACAAATAGTCTGTAGACCACTTGCCTAATCCTTACCAATGAACATGCGTGTTTCCATCAATGTTATCTATCTTCAGCTGTGTTTTCTATGGAAGTCCTACTTTATATGTCACTCCATAAAGCACGAATGTCTGCATCAGGTCTCTCTATTAAACATTTTAAGTGAGATTAAGTGGTTTATGTGGTAAAACAATTAGAACATTAAGGGGTTCATTCTGGTGTACTGTATCAATTAAGCAGACCAACATTTAATCAGCCAGGACAATGACAGCCAAGAAACTATTCAGCAACCTATATAGATACCTCTACATTCAATTCACGCTTCAGCCAGATACGAACTGTGGATGTTGTTTTCTTAATGCTTGGACTAAGGGGTACAGCAGTGAAAATCGTATCACATTTGGGTGAGGTCAAGTTATTAAAGGGGGAAAAATTCAGAATTATGTTTCAAGTAAAATCAATTTCTTTGTCCCTTCCCACATCTTCCTTGCAGGGAGCTATGCTACCTGTTCTTCTGTACTAATCATCAGCTGTGTGGTCACTACATTTCAGATGAACTGAAATTATACTCTTTGCATCAAACATCTGTAAGTTCATAGGTTC
This sequence comes from Protopterus annectens, assembly GCF_019279795.1. Taxonomy (NCBI): domain Eukaryota; kingdom Metazoa; phylum Chordata; order Ceratodontiformes; family Protopteridae; genus Protopterus; species Protopterus annectens. The sequence continues at coordinate 1,042,059,761 of NC_056730.1, read as the reverse complement.
ATAGGATGTCACTAGGCTATTGATCTGAGAGTCTTTACAAGCCAGGCCATTAAATCCTAACATAATACTAGATAAGAGATATTGTCTATGTCCAAGGTTTTTCTAACAAGGGCTACCCATGTCCAGGAAAGAAGCCTGGGCAATCCCCAGCAGGAATTCATGGTTTCCCATCCATTCATCCAGATTGCACTTAAACAGGGCCATTGAGGGGCTCTGATTGATATGGATTAGAAGCCTGTCCCAGAGGAGTGGCAATCTCTAAGAGACGTATCTATCTCTCCAGCAGGTCATGTTTATGTTGCAAGCTAGATTGTGGTCTCTGGAATGAGTGACTGTAGTCCCATTTGACTTATGGATGTGCAGCATTTCCATTAGATTTTGGTCAGAAATAGCCCTGTAAATCAGACATAAGTCATCTGTAATTGTCTATATGCTACTGAGTACAGTGAAAGTGACTTCATTCTGTCTGTATAAGACATGTGCTAGAGACCCTCAATTTTCTTAGTAAGAAATCTCTGAAGTCTCTCAAGTTGCTGCAGGTGTCTGGTATGGTACATACCAAAGGAAGCATTACATTAAATAATAGGCCTGATGAGGGATGAGTATTGGGGAGTTATAACCTCTTTTGCTCCTGAGGTGATGCCTTTTGCTAATCACGTGAGCAACGTAGAATGTCTTCCTGACCACAGTAAACATATTGTGGTCAAAGTTGAGATCACAGTCAACTTGTGTTCCCAAGTCTCTCACTACTGAATTGGTACTTAAGTTATTATTGTTTATTTTATAATCAGTTAGGGCATTGCTTTTACTGGAGGGAATGATGATGCATTTTTTTTATCATTTTAGTTTAAGACCATGGCTTAGGCATTAATCATTTGTCTGTGTAAGCTCCTTTTGAAGTACTCAGCCATTGCTAGGGGATTCAATGATAGCACCTAATTTGCAGTCATCCACAAATTACTTTCTAGAAAACTTAATTCAGTTAATTTTTGTAAAGGAAAGAATCACACAGATTCTATGGGATAAATTCAGTTACTTCCACTGAAAGTAGTGTGATGTGCGGTAAGAAGAAGCATTCTTGTCATACTTATTTCTTACTTAAAATTTGTAGACTGGGAAAGTCCAACAAGGGCAGAGCCTATTGTCAGCAAAGGCCCGGGGGAGAAATGTTCTAGATGCATGTCTTTGGAATGTGGGAAGAAACCAGAGTACCTGAAGGAAACCCACAGGAATGCAGGCAGAACATGCAAACTCCAAACAGAAGGCACCCCAGCTGAGAATCGAGCCAGAGAATCTCCTGCTGTGAGGCGACAATGTTAACCTCTGCAGTCCTGTGCCACCTGAGATGTTGTTATTAATGCGGTAATTTGCAGGGACATCTCCCTTAGCTGCTCATAATATTGCTTACTGATCAGACATCAGTCAAAGTAAATATGACCAGTGAACATATATGTATAAGTAACTGTTTCATATTCTGAGACACATAGCTGCAATATAGCGAGACTCAATGAGCAAAAATACAATATTAAAGATACCAAGTCTAAAGTTGCTTTTTCTTGGAATATTCCCATTTCTCCATGCTGCAGTGATCTTTGAGTTGTACATATAAGTTCAGGGGTGTGGGGGTGGGGGCTTGTTCACCACATGGAGGGGGTGCAGGGGTGCTTACCACCTTTCAAAAATAACATTAAGTTGAGAACAGCAATGATATTTGCTTGTTCTCCTGCATTTTTATACCTTTTCTATGCAATTCAGGGGAGCTACTATTCTCAGAATTACAACAGGGAGCTTTTCTGTGTACTATGGGGCAAAAACTATGAGCTGTTAATGAGCTTCATGCTGTCATACTACGTTTGAGTTCCAGAAACTCCATATTCCTACTGCGGGAGTCTCAACTAGTTACTTAACCAAACATTTTTCAAGGATTACCCCTGGAAAGAGGCAAGCTTGCTTAACATAGCTACCAGATTAGCAAATAAAAAATGAAGAAATAAACAAGGAATTAAATGAATTAATAAATAAACTAATAAATAAATAAAACATTGAGATTGATACTATGAGGTTTGTTTGTTAAGGAATCACATGGTTGTGATACATTAAGCATCAGTGCACACCTGCAGCTGATTGTGGCATTCTTCAGATTCTGACTGCATGTAGCATTTCAGTTCTTCATGGAAATCATGACACTTGCCACTTAATGTTGCTTTTGCAGCAAACAGCAATTGATCAGATGTAGTAAAGTGGATATGAAATGGACACGACCCACTCCTCTTTTTTGCTATGCAGACTTTTATGAAGGATTTAAGCCTTAGACATGCCTGCATTAGTTATTTTGCCCAACAAGTTTCCAATATCACCTTCAGTAGTTATATATGCAAACAAGAACTGACAAGCACGTGAACTGTCCTCTGAATATGTTAGATATGAGGTATAAACAGCAGAAAGCTAACAAGATTAATTTCTGTATATCTATCTATATAGATATATACATATACAGTATATCAGTCATGTTTTTCCGCGGTGTCTACATTTCAAGGTTCAGCTGTGATACCTGGTATTGTCATGACTAAAGTAGACCCTTCTCATGATGCATGATAGCCAGATATGAAAAGTGAATATATCCTAAGGTAGTTTAATTATTTGTGTATGACTAGTTACTGTTGAGTGTATTCAAGACTCAGGTATTGTTTCACTATAGTGTCATATAGTCACACTAATTTCAGTAAGAATATTTTGAATACCTTCTTCACAGAGTTCAGTACTTTTTATTCACAGGTTCATTGGTAGGTACTAGGTTATTGGCCCTAGGGCCTATATAAGCCTAGCCAAAAAGGTACCCTGGCTTTCGCCACCCAAGAAAATTATTTTCCTGTGCCCCTTTTGAGCACAGCCACAGAAGTGATCCCGGGGTGAATTTCCTATTTCCCATCCAATCATCAAGATTCTTCTTGAAAAGTGCTAATAAGGAGCTTTGTTTGATATAGATAGGTAGTTTGTTCCAGAGTATGGGACGTCTCTGGGTCAGGAATCTATCCCTCCAGCATGTTCAGTTTATTTTGGTGACAAGGTTTTGATCCCTAGAGCATGTAGCTTGGAGGGATTGGGATTTCTTTAAGTGGAGCATGTCCAACAGATCTGGGTTTGACATAGCTTTGTACGTTAGGCAGAGATCGCCTCTGAGTAGGCGATATGTGACAGAGTAAAGCTGGAGTTGTTTAAGACTGTTTGCGTAGGGCATCTGTTTGAGGCCAGTAATCCTCTTTGTGAGGTATTTCTGCAGCCTTTCCAGTTGTTGTAGATGTCTTGTGAGGTACATACCAAAAGGGGCATCGTATTCTATAATGGGTCTAATGAGTGATGAGTAGAGGGGAACAATTACCTCATTTTTCCTGGAGGAGAAACCTTTTTTGATGAGGTGTGCCACATAGAAGGATTTCCTGACTACTGTGGTGATGTGATTATCAAAGGAGAGACTACTGTCCACCTGTGTCCCAAGGTCTCTTATCACACTTTAGGTGTTAAGTAGACTACTGGCTATGTGGTAGTTCATGGGTACAGAGTTTTTACTAAAAGGGATGACAATGCACTTTTTGGCATTGAGCTTGAGGCCATGGCTTTGACACCAGGCATCTGTCTCAGTGAGGCCCTTTTGTAGGATGTCCACATCGTTAGGAGTTTTGATTATGGCTGCTAGTTTGCAGTCATCTATGAACTTCATTAGCCAAAGACCTTCTGTGTTTGCCTGTACTTCAGAGAAGTAGATGCCAAACAGGAGGGGACCCAGGACTGAACCCTGTGGTACTCCACTTGTCACTGGTCTGAAGTCGGAGTTAGAGTCTGCTACTTTCACAGTGTGGGTTCTGTCAGTGAGCCAGTTGGCAACCCATCTTGTGACATAGGGATTTATACCTAGTTTAGTTAGTTTATCTTTAATTCCAGAGTGGGGGATGGTGTCGAAAGCCTTGGCGAGATCTGGATAGGCTGTGTGAACCATCTTACCCTCATCTATGGCTTTGGTGACTGCTTCAAAGAAGTCTATCAGGTTTAGGAGACATGATCTTCCTTTTACAAACACGAACTGGGTGGGGTCCAGAGTTTGGAGATTACCAATGTCCTTGTTTATAAGTTCCATGATGATAAATTCCATGGCTTTGCTGACCAGGCTCATCAGACTAATGGGGCAGTAGTTCCCAGGGTCCGTGGTGGATCCCCCTTTGTGGAGTGGAACTTTGGTGGGGTGCCAGTTCGTTCTGTAGTTCATTTAGAACGCAACCTGGGATATTGTCAGGTCCCACGGATGCTGTGTTCTTGGCTTTGGAGAGTGTGTTTTTACCTGTGCAGCCGTGATTACAGGAACTTTGCATTTTTCTGGTATGGAGATGGGCCCTTTAGGGGGTAAGAAGGGGGTAAAGTTAGCGCTGAACCTATCTGCCAGGATGTTGGCAATATCAGTTGGTTCTGTATATTTAGTGCCGTTGTGCTGTAACTCAGAGCAGATCTGAGTGTTGCCATTGAGATTCTTTATATATCTATAGAATGTTTTGTGGTTGTCTTTAGAAATGGTGGTGATTTTGTTTTCATAACTAGCTTTGGAGGGTTTTATGAGGGATCTCAGCTTCTTACAGAGGCTGACCAGGGAGTTCCTCCAATCATGGGATTTTACTCTTTTTTGCAGCAGTTTCTTTCTTCTGTTGTAGAGACCACCAGATTGGCTTCCTTTTTTTGGAGGATAGCATCTTGGTTCTGTTAGGGATAGCAAGATCCATGCCCTCGTGTAAGTGCTTATAAAGTGCATTTGTGTAAGATTCAGCAGACATACCTCTATTGTCCGTCTGCATCAGTGTCATGAAGTTTGCCACTTCTGTCTTAAGAAGTGTGAAGTTGGCTTTGGAGAAATTTTTATGGTAGTTTCCCTAATGGGGGGTGGGGTTAAGATGTGGATGTCTAGGGTGATTAGTTTGTGGTCGGATCTGGCCAACAAGGAATTGGCCTCTGATGTGGAACAATGGTCACCCATTTTGGAAATGACCAGGTCTATGATATTGCTGTCCCTGGTGGGGGTGTGGATAAGTTGATCCAAGGCTTTGGAATTTATGAATTCCAGAACACGTTGAGCAAAAGAGTTGGTACATGAGTACTTTTCCCAGTTAATGGTGGGGTAGTTGAAATTGCCCATTATTAGGGTGTTAGGTTGTACTCTAATATTTTCCAGTGTATCAAGCAATGAGGAGTGGGAATCCTGAGGCATGGTGGAGGATCTTTAGCAAGCTACAGTTTGGATTGCGGTCTTGCTCAGAGTTAGTTGCACTTGGATAATCTCGGATGCATTATGCTGAGCAAGTAGCCTGGAGGTGCGGATATCCTTAATGAATATGGACACACCTCCACCTTTATGTTTCAGTTCAGGTTAGGTGGCCGAAAGGTGTGGTATGAATTTTAGCCTGGTAATGCAGGGGTGCTCTCTGGAGCCTTGAACCAGGTCCCTGTCACTGTACAGATATCAATGTTCTCCATTTTAAGGAGTGCCTCGAGTGAGTACATTTTGAGGTTTAGACTTCTAGCATTGAGTAGCATTACCCTCCGATTTTGCTTGCTTGTACCTGTTATGGTGGTGAATTTGTCATTTGAACCTTGCCTAAAAAAGGCACTATAGGGGTGGCAAGAGCCTTAGCCAGTTCCCAGAATCCCAAGGGTGACAGGTGCAGGCCATCTCTGGCAAAGCATTGTGGTCTGTTGATCATGTCATCCCAGCTGACAGATACTGGATCCCTTTAGAATGACACCAGAAGCTTAGCCAATTGTTGAAGTCAATCATTTTGTCCTTGTACTGTAGTATCATTCTTGGTGATGGCAGGATGCTACTCAGGGCTAAGGTCATACCTGCCTGGGCTACAAGATTAGAGAGCTCCTCCATGTCACTTTTCATGTAGTTAAGGGAGGTACATCTCAGGTCATTCACACCAACATGGACAATGACAGAGTCATACTTGTACTTGTTGTGGAGTGACCTGAGTGCATGAGTTATGTGGCAGATCCTGGAACCCGACAGACAGCTGACAAGTAACTTTCTCCTTGTTTAGCCTGGTGAGTGGAATATCAGTGTGCCTGACTATAGAGTCACCTATGACTAGATTGTTGGGTACGTTGTTATGCCTTATGGGCTGTGGTTGGGTGGCAAACTGAGTTTGTGAGCTATGTGTCATTTGGGTTGTATTTTGGGTGTTGGTTGCTTGCGTTTCTGCTTTGGAGGTCTCTGTTGCTTGGGCAGATTTTTATTGAAAGCCTCTGTGAATGTAGGTGTGTGTTTTGTGTTTCTATGTGTGTGCTTTGGTGGTGTAGGTTTTGAGGGACTATGTGATGAGTGTGGTGCGGTGCAAGTGTTTACCCTCTCCTCTTGACTGTATAGTCCAGTCTTGGGTGAAGAGAGCTTTGCTTCCAGTTTGGCTATATAAGTGCATCTCTCACAGGTTGTAGTGATGGGTGGTAGGAGGAGAGGGTTGTCTGTGTACATGAGGCAATTGCTGCATTCCCTCAAGATGCCCAGATTCATCAGGTAGGCAGGAGAAAACACCAGGAGCTGACCCATAGACATGCCTGGATAGGTGTTTTTTTTATTAAGAATTAAAAACTGTTTTCCTCTAGACAAGTGAGGAAAGTTGAGTGCTGTAGTAATTTGTAGCTTATTTAGTGTTTACAATGAGTTCTGAACAAGTGCTGAGCTCAAAGAAACAGATTTGAGTGCTAAAACTAACAAACTGACTAGTTACAAGGGAAAATTTGAAGAGCAGACTTTATGGCGCCAGGAATATTTTAACACTAGCTAAGTGGTGATGGATAAAGTGTATTTTTTTTTAATATAGCAGTAGCAAATGAGCAGACTGGTTTAAACAAATAAACCAATTAACCAGTAAAAAGCTAAAAACTGAGCCCCGTTCCAGTAGTCTTCGATGAGACTAGTTCTAACTGCACACTCCTGCCATTAGGGTGCAGGGGAACCTTCTCCAGAAAAAGATGACCTGGATTAGTGCTCAAGTTATACAAACAAAGCTAGATTCAGCAGGTCTGAATCTAGTCTTTTGCTACAGCAAACAAGACGTACCACTTTTAGAAATAAACAGTTCAAATAAGCAGGCACAATAAGCCTTTAACCAGAAACTCCCAGCTCAGAAGGGCAGAATCTACCCTCTCCTACCACGAGAGTGCAGACCACACCTTCTTAATGTAAAATAACTGGCCCTAAGCCCAAGTGCTTAAACCAAAACTAATACACTTTTAGAATAACAGACACTAAGCCTTCATCCAGCAACTCCCAACTTAGAAGGATGTAAGCTACCTGTTCTGCTACAACAGTGAAGACCACAAACCTTCTTAATGTAAAACAACTGGTCTGAAGCCCAATTGTTTAAACCAAAGGCTTAGAATAACAGTTACAATTTAATCAGGCTACTAACACGCAGTAATAAATGCAGCAGAATAAATGCAGTTAAGTACCTTTAAGAACAGGCAGCAAAAGCAAAATAAAGTAATAAACTAGGAAGAAACACAATTATTAGAGAGAAAGCGTAGGGATATGCCTTTAGTGAGTTCCTTTAATGTATCTAAGACTAGCATTTCTTTGCACTTTCACTTTCTTTGTTAGTTAATGTAGTATATTATATCTAAATATGTTTCTTTATTATCCACATATGCCTACTGTGCTGGGACTTGAAAGGGGCAGAAAAGGAAAGGAAATATATTTTTTTATTTACTACTCATATCTACAGCTCATATTGCTCTAATTCAAGGGACTAATGTGACATCTTACCAGATGAAGGGAATGCATTCAGAACATTCAATATTCGAAATATGAAAGAAAAAACATTCAATAGAAAGATGTTGAAAATTCAAAATGTCAGCATGTTTTTCCCACAGGCTAGAAAGAAAACTATGTTTTAACCAAGATTAGAGTGAGCACTGCGTTTTTGCCTTTTTCCCAGTGTGGTGTAGTCTCAGAGCTGTTATATATAATTATCAGGGTACAACCCAACATGGAGAGTGCAGGGTGGGCTCGCAAATCCAAATTACTTATAAGACTTCAAAAGTACATTAATGAAACAAATGTTAATATAGATAAGCATTGCTTATTTCCAAAAATGCATGGGCATTCCATTAAATTCTGACAGCGTAAATATCCTGCAACATAAACTGACAACATAAGTACATAATCCTGGCAAGAGCATGCATCCCCAATACCCCCAGGGACCTGTATTTCCTATATCCTGTTCCTTTTATTTGTTATATTAATGTAACTTATCTATTATACCAAGATAATACATTCTCATGTAAAGCTTTACTGAAGCTCCAAGCACCCTACTAACTGCAGCTGCAATATAAGGCTTGTATAATGGGCTCTACCCAGATTAGAAATGCCACCTGCAAGGTTAATGACCTCACACCATGCTTTAGCCATAAGTTGTTACACAGAGAGTTACAAATGTATGCCACAGCAGAAACTTTTTAAATTAAATTTCTTACTTCTTTTCTATTTTTATTTAATTATTTTTATACTTCTGGCTTGTGACAAGCTTAAGCAGCTATGGAAAACAAAGATTAACTCCCAGATAATGCACTTTTGGTGGATAGGCCTGGTATCCAGCTACACCTGCCACAACCTCCATAGCTCATGCTGCTCCATGGGCAATATGGCTAGGTCTCATATCATCCATTCCTTTCCCCTGTTTTATTATATATTACTACTACGCCTAGCTCGACAGCCTACCAAAGTGCTCATCCTCTCCCTGCCTTCTACCATATTGAGGAAGACTCACATTACCCCATGAAGTAGATTCAGCAGCATTTCTTTTGCCTAGCTTCATGCTGCCAATGTTGTATCAATGCTATGCACCCTATGTGATATGTTCCTTGACTTTTTTTTTTCTCCTACCCAAGTTGTGCCATTCTTTCCACTGTATACTTCTTCTTCTTCTTTTTTTTTTTGCTTGACTCTGCTGCAGCTCTAGGGAGAGACTCTATACTAGGAGCTGCTAATATCTGTTTCCAGTCATTGCCAGTATACATTGTATATGGCTAGGCAATCAGGCTTGTGTGGCTGAGTGGCTGACCATGAGTCCCTTCTGAAAATATTAGAGACAGTATAAAGATGAATTGGATTTGGATTCATCCCAACATAAAGAGGAACTGAGTCAACTCTAATAACACAGGCTCTTGCCTCTCTGCATTGACATAAAGTACTACCTTCTTCAACACTAAATAGTGGGTTAAGTAAAAGCTATTACTAAGGATAATAGTATCTGCTGTATGATGTTTATGAAAAGTATTTGGGGCAGTGATACAAGATATTGTAGAGCAAGGACCAGTAACATACTAGGTGGCCGTAAGAATACTCCATAGTTCCATATCATGTGTGTTGACAGATGAACTGGTAACTGAGAATTGTACATCTTGGTGTTAAACTGGAACCCCCTTATTTCATTAACTTATGTTATTAAACTTAATGTGTGCTTATCTGTCAGTCTCCTTAAGTATGCCCCTATTTATTTATAGATTTGTTTTTATTTTTTTCATATAAACCTACCACCTGCCCACTGGCTACTAACCAAATTGTTATCATCCATTCTTTAATTACACAACCCTTTACTTAGCCAGTCTGCATATCTTGTTGAGCCCCTAACTTACCTGCTTCTTGTATATTCAGTACCTGATCTCACAAAGGGTTAACAGGTCTAGTATTAGTTACTCGAATGGTGGTTCTTTGTCTTGAAACCCCCCATTCTACAAAGACCACCCTCCCCTACCTAAAACTCCAATACCTTAGGTCCTGCCCTAACCAACTTTCTACCTGGACTATCTAGTTGCCTGAACCTAATGCTCAGTCACTTACCCAGCTCACCAAGCAGATGCTCATGAACAAAAACGTCTGCCTTGCAACTTTTTACTATGCTTGTAGCACATGATAGTCAATGTTTTCTTGGTAAGATAAAGTGTTTTGTACTGATTCTTCATAATTGGCTTCAAACTGTAACAATACATTGTACTGTGCACCTCATGTTCCAAATGTCTGTATCTGATTAAATAATTCTAATAATACATAAAATGCAAAACACCTCAAAGTACTCTGTATTAATGTGAAGAAGCCACTATACTGAATTATACATCTAGTTTTAGAACTTATTGCTGATTGTCAGTGAAAAGCTAAAACTGAAAATATAAGCATTTTTTAAAGATGCCAAATAGATTTACCCATCAGGTTGAGCATTATGAGCAAAGGAAGGTGCATTATAACCAAACAAAAATTACTATCAAATTCAAATGTTCCCTGAACTCAGTTTATAATGATATTACATAAAATACGACACCTTTCCATTTACATAGCTAATACTCTTCAATATGTGCTAAAAGAATAAAGTGCTAAAAACTGAAACTACATACAACTTAACTGAAAAAATATTTGGAGAAAGCAGCATGGCATCATGAGTTTATCTACATTTTCTGAGAAGCTTTGCGTGTGTTCTTTCCCCATGTAAAACATGTTACTATATATATTAATATTTTCAATGTTTGGATGGCTGCGGTGGTGCAGGGATTAGCATTGCCGCCTCACAGCTAGAGGTTCTCCGGTTTGATTCTCGGCTGGCGTACCTTCTGTGTGGAGTCTGCAGGTCCTCATTGTGGTCATGTGTGTTTTCTCTGGGTGCTCTGGTTTCCTCCCAAAGACATGTTGTAGGTGAATTGGACACTCCAAATTGGCCCTAGGCATGAGTGTGTGTGTGCCTTCTGTGGAAGGTTGAGTGCCAGGCTGGCAACTTGACACTGTAAAAAAACTCCACTGGCAATCATGAGTGGACAGGAGATCTGCTGTGGTGACCCCTAACTGGGAAAAGAAGAAGAATTAATATCTTCAATGTTTACATGTGTGCTGTGCTAGTATATTTCAGTAAAAATATGAAATAGCAAAAAAGTATTATGAGCAAGTAAATACAAAAAAAAAATCATGTGCACTGTTTAAATCATTGCTGTAAGTATGAATTAACATACATAATTGAGAATTAATCTCTTCATGTTATTAATGACTCATCTATCAAAGTTAGTTTAAATGTTTCCTTGCTAAGTATAACTGTAGATAACCAGCAGCTTCATACAAACTTAAAAAACACATTATATTCCTTGTGACACTTTCTGAAAAAAAAAATGTAATCCAGCATACCTCACTAAAAGAATCACAGGCCTAAAGCAGATGCCCTACGCTGACCACCTTAAAAAACTCCAGCTATACTCTGTCACATATCATCTACTCAGAGGCGATCTTTGCTTAACATACAAGGCCATATCAAACCCAGAGCTGTTGGACATGCTACACTTAAAGAAATCCCAATCCCTCAGAGCCACACACTCCAGGGATCTAAACCTTGTCATCACAATAAACAAAACATGCTGGAGGGATAGGTTCCTGACCCAGAGACTCCCCAGACTCTGGAATAGATTGCCCATACATGTCAAGCAGAGTGCCTCTTTGGTCCTCTTCAAAAGGAACCTTGACGATTGGATGGGAGAAAGGAAATTCACCCCGGGGATCACGTCAGTTGCCCTGCTAGACAGGGGTCCAGGGAAGTAAATAGTGTGGGAAGAAATATCCAGGGAATTGTTATGGCTAGGCTTGCATAGGCCCTAGTGCTGATAGCCTAGTACCAACCTATGAACCTATGAACCTATTTAAAGTTCTTACCTTGCAGTGGTGACTATCTTTATTTCTGAGGAAATTTGGATAGCTGCAGATTTGACCCACCCAGATGTGGAGAGACCTGAGTCCATAGATCCAGAAAAAAAGACTCCTGGAATATTTTTACAGCATGGAATACTCCTGTCAGTAATTATGTTCCCAAGTCTTACACTGAGATTGCAGCTCTGAATGACAGGGAGCTGTTTAGCTGCCTGAAGGTTGCGGCCACTCAACTTTATTGTTCTTATTGTTTGAGAGGCTTGGTCAATCCATTGGCATTAATTTATTGACAGACCCAACAAACTGATTGCAACAATGCTTATTGCTAGCCTGATTAATTCCCATGTACTGTTAAATGTGATGCCAGCCTTCCAGTCCAGTGCATTTCAATACCTAGCATGAGAACAAATGTTCCTAAACTTAGACTTGTAAAAAAACATTCCTTTTGCAAAAGCAACTAATAAGATAAGACAGTTTTTTTACCAGTTGGCCCATCTGAACATGCAACCTGACTTGACCTCCACACCTGCTACAAATTTAATAACTACATAAAACTGTCCTGCTAAATCAGAAGCCATTAAAAATGTATTCAGTTATGTCATGTCACTTGTGCTGTATTGCAATAATATGTCTAGCACACTATAATAAGCAGTTTACTATTACCTAACCTTAAGCATGCCTTTTAGAGACAAAAAAGACACAAAGGGAATCATATCTATAGTGGAAATGTGTTTTCAAATCCCATTATTATTTAAGAAAGCAATTTTATAATACATTTGAGTGGTCAGAGTTGCATATCCCATGATACAGGATAAGTTGGTACAGCTAGATTATCAAGGATTTTTTTCATATGCTCGTTATTGCTTACAGATTTGTAATCTCAAACTGAATTCTTTATGACAACTGTAGTCATACTGTATGTGTGTATGCCTGCTTGGGACAAGTAGGCCTTCATTTATGATACTGCAATTTTCAAGACTAATGACTATTAGTTAAGAACATCTTATACACAAATAAATGTTAATAACTTCTTAGAAAACCTATGAATATCCAATTAAAAGTAAGTAAGATCTTTGTAATAATCAGAGAATCTTAAGATAACATAAGCTCAGCTTGTTAAAATTGGCAATATAAAGGTCATAGGTTAAGAGTGGTGGCATGAAAGGCTAATTTCTGCACTACTATTGTGTACATGTTGCGGCCTGACAAGCACAAGATAGTGAACCATTTTGTATTTATTAAAAGCTTTTACATGTTGTGCAGAGCTACTAAACAAAGGTAAACAGCAGAGTATGCTAGTGAAAGCATAATCATCTGAATCGCATGCTAATTAACCAATCCAATATGGTGGAGCCATTCAAAAAGCTATAAAGTAACTGTATAGGGGGTGGTGTAGCCCTTTGCCATGAACTCCAAAGACCATTGGAATACAATCACCTTCACATTTAGAAAAAAAGCAATATTAAGGGGCTGCTGTTCTCTTGCATCTGTATGCGCAATAGGCAAAACATTTATGCTGCTTCTTGACCTCATCTGTGGAGAAGAAGGGTGCTCAGACTCCATGTAACATATCCCGGACTACATGACATTGAAATAGTAGTGCTATAGAGTTGATAGGGAAACATTACAGGAACTCTGCAACCTCTGCCACCCTCACACCTTAAATCCATGGGAAATCAACGAGAACCTATACCAGTGAAAACCATGTGTAGCATTAAGGATATTAGCTACTGGTACATTCCAGAGATCCACAGGGATATACTAGGGTTGTCACAGGTCTCAGCCTCCAGAATATTGCACTAATCTCTGAATGCTATGCTAGAACATGTAATGGAGTACAACTACTTTCCACACACCCCAGAGGAGACAGCAAGAACAATGCAATAATTTTATGCTATAGCATACTTCCCTGAAGTCTTCGGGGCCATAAACTGCACCCACATAGAAATAAAACCCCATCTATTGAACAGGGAAGGACATACATCAATAGGAAGTGGTTCCACTCAATCAACTGCCAGGTTTTCTGCAATGTCCAGGGGATCATCCTGAATGTCTGTGCAAACAACCCAGGCAGTTATCGTGACTCACACTTATGGCAGACCTCACAGCTTTATGCAAGGTTTGCTAGAGGTGATGTTCCACAAGGCCATCTACTAGGTGATGAGGGTTATGCACTAGAACTGTGTCTCATAACACCTGTGAAGATAGGAGGTACTGCCAGTCATGCCAGGGAGAAGTAGTGCAGTGGATGTATGACTTGTGCCAGCACAGCTAGCTGGAATTTTGTAAATAATTATATGACATTTGTATATTAAGCTGATTTGTACAGATGCTTGTGCTGAAAATGTATTTGTGAGCTTTGCTTGTGTCAATTGTGTTAAAAAGGTGTCAATAGTGTACCCTGCTGAAATGAAGAGAAATGTACATGTATTATGGTATTTGAATTAAAGGTATATGTTTTAATAGAGGACAGCGGCACAGCAATGGTTAACCAGCTGGCTTATTTTAAGAAGAAAATAAGGGAAATGTAAATGAGCTAAGTCATTGAATAGCACACCACAGTGCTGAGTAGGCCCGGAGATCGCATGTTTGGGGGTAGCCATTTATCTGTTAGCTTTTGTAAAGAAGGGGGAAGTGTTGTAAATGCTTCTGGCTCCTAGGCTTTGCCATAAAAGCTCTAAATGTGTATTGTAGAAGTCTGCTAAAGTCCTGTATCAAACTTCAAAAGGAGATGGAACCTAGAGTCAGGTGACCAGACGAGGTCATTCTGCAAGTCATCTTGGATATTATATTTTACAGGGAATAGTCTCAGAGTATAGAGTATTCTGTTTGTGAAGCCTGACTACAAAGACTGCTCATGTATTTCATCTTGCCTTGCCCAATTAAGTTATTAGGGAACAATAAATTCTCTTAGATTCAGTCAGCAATATAGTGAAACTTATTTTAGAAATTGTTTTTCTTTATTAGTATGAGTCTGTCCATCGATGTTAATTTCAATATTTTCTATGATTTGAACTATGTGGTTTACTGTGAATATACAGTTAGTATTTTCATGTACTTTTATTATTTATTATTAAATATATTTAAAACTTTTATTGTAGTTGGTCCTTAGTATCTAACCTTTGTGAGTATCTATATTTATACAGTGACACTGTGTGGCCCACTCCAGAAGGCCTAGACATCTTGGTGAACTACTACCATTTGTATGAGCATTAATATTGCACAGTATAATTGCACACCCTTTGTTAGGGGCCTTAGAGTAACTGATTGTGAAGTTTCTGGTGGCAGTGATAACTACCCTATACTCTGTTTAGAAGGGGGCACAGCAGGTAAACCTGTGCCAGCCTTTGTGTGTGTGTGCATGTATGTGTGTGTGTGTGTATGTGTGTGTGTGTGTGTGTGTGTGCACGTGCGTGCACATGTGTGCGTGTGTGTGTGTGTGTGTGTGTGTGTGTGTGTGTGTGTGTGTGTGAAAATTAAATCTCTCAGTGTGTGTGTGTGTGTGTGTGTGTGTGTGTGTGTGTGTGTGTGTGTGTGTGTGAGCTACTTGGGCCAGGGACATAAAGCGCTGGGTTTACAGAGAAGGTGCCGGGGGACTTGGTCAGCTGAGGACCTAACCTCCAGCTGTACTAGTGGGGAGTCTTATTGAGAATCTGAAGGGAAACAGATATAGAGACATCCAGACCCCGGGCTGTGTGTGTTCCCTGTGCGCTCTTAAGAGAAATTATACTTGATGCAGAGAGGTCTACATCTGGAAATACTGATGTATCCATTTGTTTTCCAAGTGCATGGCCCTCTCCACTGTCAGTGGTGAGGATTTGGGCTCCTTGATTACTGGCCCAGCATGGCGACGACACATATTGGAGCCCATCACATATTGGTAGCAGTAGTGGGTGACACAACATCCATCAGAAATACACACAAACCCACAGAGGAAGGATACAACAATGCTTATGCTCAAAACTAGAAAGATCATAGAGTGTGTGTTTGGCATACTAAAATCACAGTTCTGCTGTCTAGACAACTCAGCAGATGCTCTGCACCTGTGAAGAAATTCTGACTGTTTGTGCCATTTTGCACAATATCATCCTGCAAAAACAGCTGCAACAGGGACAACAAGGGCCAGGACCACAAATTTCTGGACCACAGGCAGAGCCAGCACCTCCAGCACATACAGACAAGAATTATGAGGGAAAACCTCCAGCTACAGAGGTAGCCAGCAGACACAGACATTCACAATATGAGTTTGTCTTAATTAAGAGGAAAAGGTTAGCACGCATGCTCAGCAAATAAGAAGCAATTGATAGCACACACACTCACTAGTGAAGGAATACATATAAGAACCTAAGCACATACAAATATTAAAGGTGATGCCAAACAATGACTACATCCTTTATTAACACATGTAATGTCTATGTACAAATAACATTAGACAGAGACAACTCCACAGCACACAACTCATAACTGCAGTACTTCAAGGTAAGTGTGAAACTTGTAGAAGTGTAGTGAGTTGGTGAAATCTAAGGATTCCCTCTGGGATGCACTGTCAGAGATGCTGGGTGGGCAGATTGGTGTGATGAGGGAGATGATTTTTCGGAGCTATAATACAGAATCGGAATTGCCTCGACATAGTAAGGCCTTGCTCTCTCTAATTATGGTGGCTGCCCAAAAAGAAATTACTAGAAAATGGAAATCAAAATCTAAACAATGTGTGTTTAATCTGGTCAAAATACAGAATCACACACAACATATATGGCCAGAAATGACCCATAAGAAAAAATTCACTTTTTTCCTAAGCATTTGCATGAATGTTGGCATCATGCAGGTGATGGTGAATGGCTGTTCATGTGCTATTGAAAAATGCTGGTCAGTTTCTGCAGTCACCCAACATTAGTCTGATTACCCTCATGTAAAGACACTTAAATATGTTGCTCTATCAGAATACAGATTAAAGGAAGAGTGAAGGGAATCGCTGGCAATAGTTACACTAACAGTTATTTTACTACTGGATGCAGACAAGCGCTACATCTCTCTGGAGTGTTGACATAAATTAGTTGTCTGAAAGTTCAGGTTTGACCATAACATCACTCTATGTCACAGTATTTCTTACTGCTATGTTGTATGTCTGCAAAATGTTTCATGATACATATCTTAGTTTTTATTCAGTTAAGCATTGGCCAACAGATCCATGACCATAAGGAGGATTTAGCAAACCATCCTTACTGTACTCATGTCTTCATCAGGTTTTGCCTGTCCTACAGCTTCTTGATCCCCAGAGCCATGGTTTACTGACACAGAGCATGACTGAGGAATACTGAGAAAATGTCATAAAGATGTGCAGTAATGACCCATAATACCACCCTTTCATATATGTCTGTATATCTGACTCTATCCTTACCCCTTCTCTCTCACCCCTTTGTACTCTTCACTATTCATTAGGTTGATGAAATTGTCATGATATGGGATTTTCAGTCTGCCATTACTTTGCTGAAGAATCAAACCTATATCTTCCATTGGCTGAAAATGTTATCACTACCCCTTTAAATGCATGATTTTGAGATGGGCGAAGAAGGATTTTCTTAGTGTGGTATAGAGGCAATGATCAAGTCTATAAACTTAATTTTTCATCTTGTCAACAGTTCAAATCCAGAATTAGGTAAAACTCTTACTGCCTGTTTTTATAAGTGTCTTTTCTATGAATGAGTTACCTGTATATCTGTCTATGCCCCTTCACTTAGATCAGTTGTAGTCCTCAACATTTGTGTGAGGTCTGGAAACTGTGCAAATGTAGTATCTGATGGTAAATGGCATTTCATGTGTTATTGTAAAATGTGGTGAATGTTTGCCTTACACCACACTGGACACCCAATTAACTTGTTATTTCCATTGAAGAATGTCTCATATGTATTAGGCATAAAAGATTATTTCAGCAACTATTACTCATGCAATTTGGCTGGGCAACTTATTTATAATAGTCATTCATAGGTATTCTTAAAATCATGCTATAATAATCACATTCTGACTATTTTTGTAAAATGATCCACATGCTTGAGTTGAACCCTGCTTTTTCAATTAACTGAGTGAGGTTAAACCGTGTGCCTTAGCAAAAGCTAGGTTGACAGGTTGACTTTCTCTGCTAAGTACAGTTCAGAGTGCTGACTACCGCACATCACCACTAAACCTGTTTATGCTATAGATGGCAACCCAAATTAAAGTTTTTCACTGTTTCCTTCAGCAGGATGCTCTGCTTGCTTGCAGTGTACTGTCATGCAAATGGGGAAGGCAAGTACAACACTTCATTTTTGAACTGACCTTTGCAGCTAACATGGAATGGTATAGCGCAACATGTTAAGATAAAACACATCTGTTGTACATGTAATAGGAATCACAGTATTTCCTCTCTATTTTGTACTTGTACAAATGCTGGGAGGGAGCAACAGGGAATACCACTAAACCTTGGTACTTTACAGTCCGAGTTCCACACATCACAGTATAATCATGCATGCACTTACACTTTGCCAACATGCATGCAAATATGCATGCTTTAGGAAGACATTTGGAACAAAAGTTAAGTATTGCTACTGGATTATATTACTTCATTATATGGAAATTGTTTAATGCACTTGTGAAATGCAGTACTTAACTGCCCACTTTATCTGGGACAGTTGGGTCTACATGAAGCACTGACACTTACAAATGATATACAACCACATGGAGCCTTGATGCACATAAGTCACCATTTTTTTTATCCCTCCTGCATTGAAAAACATCAAGTGTTGCTTGATATTGACAGTCCACATTGACTATGTATGAGCAGATACCATTGCCAATATCAGTATCATTCATTAAGGTTTAAATACCATTATCATAACCTCATGATCCATGACTATTCATTGTCCATCCTGTCTTTCACATGTGCGTGTGTCTCATCTACACAAGACAGCTAGGTGCATGTCATTCTCAGTTCTGCAGTATACATTAATGACAGCATAGCTGACATAAGTCAACAGTGTGTATGTATGTATTATTGATTATAACATTGCACTTACTCTGTCATATCAGCAAATATGGATTTACATAAAACAATCAACATCACAATATCTTCTCTGACACAGAATGAGAAGCTAATCCTATCTACATTACAATGTCACAGTGAAAAAGTTAATCTTCTATGGTGGCACTTGTGTTAAGTTCTCTGTCCTCCAGATTGTGCCAATAGATAGGTAGGTAGAGTGTTCTTATCTCACATCAGTCAACTTGTGCATGCAGTGGTGTAGCTAGAGTTTGTGCCACCTGGGGCTGTCTTTGAGTTTGCCGCTTATTCCTCATCACAAAATCATGGTCAAATGGGGCCCCCCATACACAGCCCCCCCAGTCATTCCAGTGTCCCATTACTTGGTTATTTCTCCCCATTTACCATAAATACTGTAATATGCATACTGCTTTATGCTTTACTTCTACATTGATTATTTGGATTTCATTTAAAACTTTTATTTTAAATTTTATAGCACAAACACTGATAAACATCTACTAAACAAAGCAATACAGTCTCATAATTTAGCATTAAAATTTCTCTGCCCTTAAAACTCACATTCATTGAAACAACAGTGAAACCCACATTCAAAGAAAATGCATCTGGCCCATGGTGGATTACGATTGCCTTTTGGCTGTTTTCAGATCATAGACCCCTTGCACATATTTAGGACCATGCAAACATACACATGTTCTTTGATTCACCTTCCTGATTGTATTAAATTATATCCTTTGTATAATACAGCACACTTGTTAGAGCATGTTTTAAATGTATCGTTTTACACATTTTTCCAGTAAGCAATGAAACAAAATGTATGAACCAGTAATGAGAAAACTGCCCAATTCAAAAAATTTCTGTCATAAAAGTCTACTCGAACTTCTGTCATTACAATCCACCAATATCAGTAAACATGCACAGTCTCTGCAGGAGTAAAATCATATAAATAATTCCACATTAAATAGATCTATAACTAATGAAGAGGTTGCTGCTAGTAAACAACTTTTGTTTCATCTACAAATAAAGTGCCTGTTGCCCTTGCAGAATTAATTGCCTATGTTACATTAAAAAATGATAAGCTAGTAATATTGCAATAAGGAATGGATGGCAAAGTGATAATAGGTTCATAGTTACGAGTTATCTCCTCCAAAGGAAGACATTCACAGGACTGCAGCATCCACCCCTCTTTAAAGTACAGTACAGTATCAGTAATCCATCTACATACTGTGGGAGTAGAACCGACAGCCTTCTGCATCAAAAGCAAGTATATTACCTGTTGTGCTACTAACAATACAAACTGACTTGGCATAAGCAGCACTAAACTTCTCTTCCCCTGAAGCTCTCAGCTCATTGTAGCATCCACTTGACACTCAAATAAATCTCTCAATTTTGCAGCACAAGAAATCTGGAAAAAGCCAAAATTTATTGGGGGGGGGGGGCAAAGGCCCAAAACCAGGTACACATTTTAAACATTGCTTGTATAATCTTAGAAAGTTGTTAGAATAAACTGTTTTGTGTTACAATGTGCTTCTTGAAAGATAGGAAGACTGAAACTTAAATGGCTATCATTATTTAGTTAATTCAGTTTTCACTGATTTGCCAGAAAACCACAAATTTTAATAGAAACAGACCAAATGTATGAGCCAGACATTATGTGTAAATCGGGACAGATGAGAACTTGAATCACAAGTGGTGGTATGGGTAGGCAATTCAGGCTCTTGTTTCTTGTACCTAAGGTACAGGGTTTGAGTCCAGTTTGTTTGTTTTTTTTTTAATTAAAACTATTAAAGTAGACAGTTCCAAAAGTTCCACCTAGGGCGGACTGCCCCTCTCACCCCCCCCAACTACATCACTGTGTGCGTGTCTGTGTAGTTGTGTGTGTATGTAGTTGTGTAAATATGACCTTAACTACTGCTGGCATCAGTAAAGTAATAGTCTGGAGTTTATTTTACACTGCAGGGTGGCTCTACAGCAATGTCAGGCCCTTCTCCTGACATCATTGTCTCTGCGACAAAATGCTGATGTCAGCCTTTATAAAGTGCACTCTCACACTACAGATGTCAGACTGCTGCTGTGGTGCTTTCATTAAGTACTGAGTTCTCTAGATGTACAACTACATAGGTAGGGTGTTCTAATCTCACAACAATCAACTTGTGTGTGTGATGGTGGGTCCATAGCATCACTGAAAAATTAATTCAACAGCTGTGCTCCTTTAACTCCCATGCTACATCATCAGATCAATCTCATATTCCCTTTTCACTGACTCAAACACATACTGTCTGCAACACACAGATAAGGTTGTCATTTCAATAATGCACTCTCACACCATTAAAGTCAGACCTTTCCTGTGAGACATACGCATAATACAGCAGTGACGCTCTTGCTGTGTCTGTGTGTGTGTGTGAATGTAAATGGAGCAGGAGTGTCTTATGCCTGTTAGTACTGACATTTAAAATCCCCCATAGCTGTAGATGTCATGTTTGTACACAGCTCCTCTGCATGACACTGATGCCATGCTTTCCAAGATGCAGTGTAACTCAGATGCATTCCGACTTCTCCTGTGACATGTGTGTATAATACATTGTGTGTAGATTTTTTCAGTACACAGGTCAGGAGTCTGAATACAGGAATGACTTTATGTGAGTGTGCGTGTTTTCCTGGACTGTCCAGAACAGGCTGCAAATACATATAAAAGGTATATCTATGCAATGTACTTGTGCACTGCCACCACGTTTTAGCAGAAATACTATGGTAATACACAATGGTGGTGTCATCCATCGAAATGTTCAGTGTCACGGTTGTGAAATAAATCTGTAATTGTGCTTGTGTTTCAGCAAACCTTCATTAGCCTGTTAATGTTAGCTATATAAATCCCAATGTCACTGCTTACAGTCAGTATACAAGTTAACAGTGCTGTCACCCACATGTACTATGTTCATGAGTAGATGTTCTCTGTTACAATAGTTTATTCTACATTTCCTTTGGAAAGGCTCTATTGAAGACTGATACTGTCATTTGAATAGATAGTCATTCCATAACAGGTGACGTGAGACACCTCCTCAGGACTGAGAGCATGTGATGATGTAATGTATGTCATTGCCTATGTGTTCCAATACATTAGTATATCCACATTGTACTTAATAGCTATTCTACCATCACATTGACAACAGCAGGAGGCCAGAAGTGCGTTTGGGTATACCTAGCATCAGGCAGTGTTGTTTGAAATACAGCAAGATTCAATCCAAGTAATTACATGGACACATTTTCCTTGATTCATACACATGATGTAATGCTTTCACAAAACCACACATGTGACAATTGTGGATGTACTTATACCATGGCACATTCATTGATCCCACTATGGTGTTGATTTTCTCAACACTTAAGCAGGTGCTCTAAACAAGCATTGAGTGACCCCCCCCCCCCCAGTAGACTTTGTAAGTGGCTCCCCCATCAGTATTAGCATATAAATATTATGGGTAAATAAAGTAAAGCTGATTGAATAACTTCACACAGGTGAAGCTCAACAGCAGTGATAACAGTTCCAATGTGGTGAACGTGATTAATAGCCATATTATATTTTGCAAGAATGTTAAGGTTTGGTGTTCAGTTCTAGCATAGGGTTTCATTTTGTGTGACTGTCTTGATGTCACACAACAACTATTACATCATGTCAGTCTTATCCCTTGATATGTTGCATGGACATATGTGAATGTAGCTTTGGATTTCATGGCAGTAGACATTTGTTCTGCTAATGCCATGGTGAAAAGTGCTACCTTGGCACATGCATTAAGTACCATGTTGTACACTGGTGTGTGCCAGTTCTTGGGTAGTATCTGTGCAAACATACAGAGAATCCATTCTTGATCGTGGTACACTGATATAGGACTGATCACAATTGTGAGCACATGAGGATACTCATTTAATTGCCATCAGTCTGACATGTTGATATGACTTTCAATATCAGGGATCCTTTCTTAATTCACATATTAATTTCATTTGTTTGTTACATTACCCATTACTTCCTCCTGTAGCAGATGCTCACAGCACACAACTCTGGGGAATGCATTGCATCATAGTGTGGTGTTTGCATATTTTCTTATCTGTCAGAACAACAACTGTTGCAAGCAGGAGTGCTTTACGCAAAGGTATTCTGCATGTCACACTCTGCTCCCACACTAGTAACACCACACACACCTACATACGGGATGCATAAGCATTAGAATACTTAGGTGCATAATTCCCTTCAAGGGTGATCCTCATCATACATGTGGTAGGCCTATTTCAGTGGTGTACACAGTTAATACACAGGTCAGTGTTAGCATTAATGGGATGGGTTTGATCCTTGCAAAAGGAGACTATGGCTTTTGAGCCATTTCTTTTTTTCCAGCCAGTTATATTGACAAAATGCACACTGTGCAAATATCGCATAATGTATGTACTGTCCTTGTGAAATGTTATATCAACTCAGCATATTAATGACATTCATATGTCATGAAGCACCCTTCTGTTACAATGTTAATTTGTGTAGCTGCCACATCATATAATATCATGCCTGCTTTTATTTACCTATATTTGCCCGGTAAGTATAAGCACCATTAATTATTATGGCATATATATTGCAAAATTTTATTATGACAAACTTATCTTTGTAACATATGCACCTTCACATCAATTATCTTACAATTTACCCTCCCTTCTTATATATATATATATATATATATATATATATATATATATATATATATATAGAGAGAGAGAGAGAGAGAGATATCTTTGATTTCTGTGCACATTGTCTACAGTATACTTTCCCTGTCAGGCAACCCAAGTATAGTAGTTGCCCTTGCTGTTTCTCCTCCTCTCTTACTTATTACTGTCTTCATATGTTTAATTTATGTGCTCAGTACACTTTCCCTGCCTGATACAGCTGCATTATTTGCTCTGCGTAGATTTTCATGCTGTCCACACAAGCAAGCTTATCAAGTTTGCCTATAGGCAAGCTTGTTTGCTTACTCTGTGTGCTTGTGCTGCTCAACATGATTTCCTGACTGCAAATACTGTTGCTGGCCACAAAAACGTGCTTGTATTTGTGTTAGCATGATGAACAGCATGTATATGCAATTAGCACTGCTGCTTATTATGCTAACAATTAATATGTAGACTTTGCATGAGGCCTACGCAATTGTTCATGAATCCCACACAGAGTTAGATGTGTGTGTGTGTGTGTGCGTGTGTATCCTCTGTCCTATAGTGAATATCTTAACTTTTAAAAGTTTTCTAATCTTGCTAGAAAATGAATTTATTTATAATGGGGCAAACCACAAAAGCCTTTAAAGAAAAACATTGTGGTCATTACCTCACCATATTGAATAGGAACATTTTATTTTTCTCACCTCTACTGTGTAGATTTGTGGGTAACCTATGAGTGAATGAAGACTGAATTAGCAAGATTCATTTGCCCAAAATTCTACTCATCAAGGATCTGCTCTCCTTCACAGGAAATCACTGTTGGTGAGTTGTGCTGGCAGTAATGTTCTTTTCAGAGGAATTTCCCCTTCTTCAAGTTAGTGAGACCATGGAATTTGTACATATAAGTTCAGGGGTGTTGGGAGGCTCGTCCCCTGCAAAAAAACACTTAAAAAGTGTTTTTTTTCAGCATTTATACAGTTCGTCAATTCCAATCCTTGGTGGGTTTAACTTTGTCCACTCATAGTGAAAGGACGGATCTGCACTGTCAGTGAAAATTTCTTTAGCACTATTTCCCAAATATTACAATTAAGTTTAGAGTAAATTAATTAAAATTATTTACTGGACTGTCTTTCCGTGTACTGTGGCATTTTGTTAAACCGTTGACATCCTTTAATCAGAACATTTGAAAATTACTTTTTATAATTTTTTTTGCTAAAAATACAGTTAATGTGATAAATGGAACACAGTTACATTTTTTTGTGAGGAGACTAATAAAAAGTGAAGAAATTTTAAAAAAAAATGCAACCTCAGCTTTCTGGTGGTCTTTTTATGTGCAACTTACCTACTTTCTTGTACAATCATAGCTGCTGATAGCATTCTGACTTACATCCACTTGCAAGACAGCAGGTTTATTTACATAAGATCATAGGATCATAGGAGGTTACTAGGCTAATGGCCATGGGCCCTTACAAGCCTAGCCAAAGGTTTATCCCCAAAAAAGAAACCTCAGTCAGCACCTATCACCCCTGTCAATGAGGGACAAAGGTGGAACCCCTGGGACAAATTTTTGGTTTCCCATCCACTCATCAAGATTGCTTTTGAAAAGGGCCAGTGAGGTAATCTGTTTGACATGTATGGGAAGTCTATTCCAGAGATGGGACAGCCTTTGGGAAACAAACCTGTCTCTCCAGCAGGTTTTGTTGATGTTGCATATTAGATTTAGGCCTATCGAGTGGGTAATGCATGAGTAGTTAGACTTGATATAGAACATCTCAAGTAGGGCTGGGTCCGATATTGCCTTGTAGGTGAGATAGATCGGGTCTATATTATATGTTCGAAGTTTGAAAGCTTCAAACATTTAATAATTGAATTTAAATGTTTGAAGTTTCAAACATCGAACATAAAATAAAATAAAAAAAAAAAAACAAAGCAAAAAAAAATGGAGCTTACCTGACTAGTGTAGGCAGGGGGTAAGCCCCCCTGCACCCCCCACACCCCCCACTCTTTAAATATACCAACTCCGAGACCACACTATAGTACGGTAAGGGAAGATTTCCCTTACTGCACTGTAGTGCACTCTTGGAGTTGGTATATTTAAAGAGCGGGGGGTGTGGGGGATGCAGGGGGGGTGTGCCCCCTTGCCTACAGTTGTTAGTTTTGAGTTTGGGTTTTTTTTTTTTTACATATGTTCGAAGTTTTATAACTTTGAACATTTAAATTCAATGTATTAATGTTCAAAGTTATAAAACTTCGAACATATGATATAGACCCAGACATATCACCTCTGAGCAATCTGTATGATACTGAGTAGAGTGAAAGTGATTTAAACCTGTCCACATAGGATGGGTGTTGGAGGCCATGGATTCCCTTTGTGAGGTATTTCTGTGGCCTTTCCAGTTGGTGGAGGTGTTTGAAGAGGTACATACCAAACAGGGCATTATACTTAATCATAGGTCTAATAAGGGAGGAGTACAGAGAGGTAATAACCTCCTTTTTTCTGGATGCAATCCTTTAACTTATAAGATGAACCAAGTAAATATTTTTTCTGACCACAGCCGCCACATGATGGTCGAATGTGAGATTGCTGTCAACCTGAATACCCAGGTTTCTCACCACAGGTAGGGGCCATGTTTTTGCTGAATGGTATGATAATACACTCTTTTGCATTTAAGTTAAGGCCATGACTTTGGCACCAGTTATTTGAGCTGTGAGACCCTCTTGCAGTATGTTAACATGAACTGGAGAGTCAACGACAGCACCCAACTTACAGTTATCCACAAACTTGGTCAGCCACAGGCCCTTTGTCTTTGCCTGGACTTCTGAGAAGTATATGCCAAACAGTAGGGGTCTCAGGACAGATCCCTGCGGAACACCACTAGTGACAGGTCTGCTGTCAGAGGTGGCAGTACATATTTTGCCCTTGTGGGTCCTATCTGTGACCCAGTTTACCACCCATCTGACTAGATAGGGATTAACACCAAGTTGTGTTAGCTTTTTGATGATGCCCGAGTGGGGTATTGTGTCAAAGGCCTTGGCCAGGTCAAGGTAGGCTGTATGTACTGACTTTCCCTCATCCAGGGCCTTGGTGACAGTCTCAAAGAAGTCAACTAGGTTCAATAGGCAAGATCTGCCCCTGACAAATCTGAATTGGGTGGGGTCGAGTGCTTGGAGATTGTATATGTCCTTGTTTATGAGATTCATAATGATATGCTCCATGACTTTACCGATCAGACTTGTCAAGCTGATGGGGTGATAGTTTCCAGGGTCAGTAGTGGCACTATCTTTCTGCAAAGGGATGATAATGGCAGTTCTACACTCTGATGGAATGAAGCCTGTAGTTAGGCTGTGGTTGAATAGGGTGCTCAATGATGGAGCTAGTTCTTGCTGGAGATGGTGCAGAATACAGCCTGGAATACTATCAGGTCCCATGGAAGCAGTATTCTTTGCCTTGGATAGGGCCTTTAAAACTTGATCTACAGAGATGTGAGGTATGGGACAAGTATCAGGGATGTCGACTGGGCCTTTGGAGGGCAATAAGGGGATGAAGTTTGCACTGAAACTATCAGCCAGCAGGTTGGCTAAGTCAGCAGGATCAGTGTAAGTGGTATCATTAAGTACTAGTTTGGAACAAACTTGGGCTTTGCCATGGAGGTTCTTAACATAACTGAAGAAAGATTTGTGGTTTCTCTTTGTTTTGGAGGCTAGTTTCAACTCATATTTGGCTTTGGAGATTTTCACTAGTGATCTAATTTGTTTGTTGAGGCAGAGGAGGGAGTTTTTCCGGTTTGGAATGTGTTCCTTTTTCCCCTTGGACAACAGTTTCTTCCTTTTGTTGTAAAGCCTGTTGATACAGGATGTCCACCAGACAGGCTTGTGTTTCCTTGAGGAGTAGATTTTAGTTCTGTTGGGTATGGCTGATTCCATGCAGTTCTACAGGTGCTTGTATACTGCACTGGCATACTGTTCAGCATAGTTGTCTGCATCATCTGAGGGGGAGTATGAGGCAGCTGATACCCTCCCTTAGGAGGTTGTAGTCAGCTTTTGAGAAGTGTTTTAGCCTGGTTACAGCTGGATAGGGGTTGGGTGGGATAGAAACTTTAAATAAGACAGACGTATGATCTGATCTCACCACATACTATCCGAGTGGTGCAGTTGTCTTGCATGTTGGTGAGAAACAAGTCCAGTATGTTAATCTCCCCCTGTGGGGGATAAGACCAGCTGATCTAGTGTTTTAGAACTGATGAAGTCAAGGAATTGTTGGGTGAGTGCATTAGTGTAGGAATAGTTCACCCAGTCTATGGTGGGGTTGTTGAAGTCACCAAGGATCAGGCAGTTAGGGGGTACCTTGATGGAGTCAAGTAAGTCCAGGTAGGAGGTGTGGGTGTCCTGAGACATAAAGGGAGGTTTACAGCTGGCTATAACTTGGATGGGTGTCTTGCCAACTGTCAATTGCACCTGGAGTAATTCCAGTGTGTCATGTTGGTAAACCAGTCTGGAGGTGTGCCTGTCCTTAATGAAGATAGAGACTCCACCACCCTTAGTCTTTCCAACCTCATTTTGGGGTCAGAAAGTGTGGAATGGGGTATAGCCTCGTAAGGCAGGGGTGCTCTCTGCAGCCCTGAACCAAGTTTCTGTGACTGCATACACATTGGCATCTCCCAATGTGAGGAGAGCCCCCAGTGAGTGCATTTTCAGATTAAGGCTCCTAGCATTGAGCAGCATGACCTTCAATTTGCTTTTTGACAGATCTTTTATGTTAGAAGATTTGTCTTTGGAACATGGCCTAAAAAGGCACAATGAGGGAGGCAAGAGCTTTGGTCAAGATAAGGAACCCTAGGGGTGACAGGTGAAGGGCATCTCTGCCAAAGTATCATGGCCTGTCAACCATGTCATCACAGACAGACAGATACTTGATCCCCCTAGAAAGATACTAGAATGTAAGCCAATTATTGAACTCAAACATTTTTTGTTGGTATTGTGGTATCATTCTTGGTGAAGGTAGGATGCTGCTTAGGGCTAGGGTCATACCTGCCTGGAGCACATACTCTGAGAGCTCAATCATCTCTCTTCATATTATCCAGGGAGGTATTTCTCAAGTCATTCACACCAACTTGGACAATGACAGCGTCATACTTGTACCTGTTGTGGAGAGACTTGAGTGAGTATGTGATGTGACAGATACTAGCACCTGACAAACAGCTGACTGTGACCTTCTCCTTGTTGAGCCTGGTGAGGGGGACATTGGTGTGTCTCACTATTGAGTCATCAATGACTAGTATGTTTGGTTTATTGTTATGCCTTATGGGCTGCATTGGTTTATTGTTTTACCTAATGGGCTGTGTTTGGGAGACACTGGTGCATTGACTACTGTGTATGATGCGATTGGTATTGTGTGTGGAATGTTTGTGAGTGTGTTTTGGGAGTCTCTGTTGTTTAGGTAAGTTTTTGTTGAGGACCCCTGCATAGCTGGGTGTGTGGCTCTGTGATGTGGGTGGTGTGGTGCTTGTACTGGCAATCTTCTCTTTGTCAGGAGTACTGACTGTGATGTGAAAGAGCATGGATTCCAGCTTACTGATGCAGATGCATCTCTCGCAAGTAGAAAAAAATATGTGCTAGGAGAAGGGGACTGTCCGTGAACATAAGGCAGTTGCTACACTGTCACATACATTATAGTATTTCCATTTATTATGCTTCTTTACTTGTTTCTCTAACTTTTTTTCCTTTCCATAATTCCATTTGAATGCAACATCTGGCTCCAGTATATTTTTGAGAGGCATAGCTACCTCAGATTCATTAAACAGAAAACATGCAGTATACTGCATCAGTCCAGGAAATCTCAATAATAACTTTTACTCCTGTAGCACTAGCATTTAAGCCACTAATCTGACATTTTTTTCTGTATCTTGCTTCTGTCCTTCTGATGGTAGACTATGCCATGTATATTTCAGATGTATTACTATAATTTTAGACTTGCCGTTATTCAGTTTGAAATTATTATGTCTTGGGTTGTTTAGTAGTTGTATGAACCTCTGGTGTCTGACTCCACACTAGTAAATCATTTGAAGACCCTTACATGCACAATTAATTTTATATTCATTACCTCTACATAGATATGTGCACTGCTCAATTTAACACATGCTTGTTCTGTAATGCTAATAATAACTTTTAGATGAAGCATATATCGCCAGCAGTTGGAATATCTCTGTGGTGTGTTTTGTCATAAGTTTGAGAGATTTAGTTTTGGTCTACAGCTCCTTTATAGTGGTTTTGGTTTGTCACAAGTTTTGATTTGTTTATTGTTTATTTTTATTAAGCTTAACACTCAAAAACTGCTAATTATACATTAAGTATGGTTATTTGGGTGTTAACTTTACCTGAGTAGAATATGAACATTGTTGTCTATTCTATTAGTTTTAAACTTATAAATACCTCAGAAGCAGTGCTGAAAAGCTTGGATTTTCATTTTATATGATAATTTTTAAGTGCCTGTAGTAATGTGGAATACATTTGGAGCATTATACATTCTACTGTTAAATTTGCTTTATAATCTATAATGGTTTGCATTGTAAGTTTTATATTTGATCAGCTTTCCAAGTATTCCGTTTCTTGCCCAAAGGATTTTGGAATACTTCTGATACTGATTAAACATCAAAAAGAAGTCTCAAGACTCGGTACTTTCCTAATATTCATTAAGGATACACAAGCTGACAAAATCTTTGTCAAGCTACTGAAAAGAAATCTGCATTAGAAGATTTTGAGACTACTTTCCCAGCAATATTCAATGAGAATGCTGTCTTTTAACCATGTTATTTAAGAGTCTACACATATCCAAGTCTTGCTATGCTTCTCATCTGTTACCTTACTGTTCTCCCATTCTGAAGCTCTCTGCTTCTAATTGATATCTGTTACCTTACTGTTCTCCCATTCTGAAGCTCTCTGCTTCTAATTGATATCTATCTATCTCTTGACCTCATTTTCTGCTCAGTTCTTCTTCCAGGGACTACTTTGCTTCCTTTAGCAGCCTATATTACTGTCATACAGTCTTGTCTTACTTATGGGTCTCCCGCCCAGTCATACTAGCTTGTTAAACAAACAAATAAATAAACATGATATTCTTCTGGTAAGCTAGGCAATCTTCCTAAGCCTTTAAATAGACCAGGTTGCCACTGCTATAGCTCTGTACAGCATTACCAATGACTTTGTGAATTCTTACTTTTCCTGTGTACAGCTGGTCTGTGCCTTTTTTGTTCCTTTGCAAAGTTACTCTTTCTACCATAGCTTCTGCAAACTGATTAATCAACACATTTCTATTGTAGTTATAATACACAATAAGCTTGAGATTCAGTTGTGCCATACTTCTTGTGTATCTTATTGCTCTCTTATCTTCCCCATTACTATTGTAAAACGTTCTCACTTTATGTTTTTTTCCACTTTTTACTTGGTTCACTTATTATTGCACACATTTATTTTTTCACTTAATTCTTTTAACTATATATTTATAATTTCTTTTATTCTGTCATACACCCAAGACTTTTACAATCATTTTTATTGGCTGTATCAACCTAATATATAAAGCAAAATATTAGTGAAGCCTATATAACATTAACATTAGTTTGCACTTTTAAAATTTATATCTAAAGTATAACATACCATTTTTATACCAATTAACATTGTCTAACTTAACTTCTGATAACTCTGTACGCTATTTACAAGTGCGTGCAATCAAACTATTATATAAACATAAGATAAAAATGTTATTTTATGTGTTGGAAAATTAAATGAAACAATTCTTAAATTATTCTGGTGATACTGAGTAACAAATTAAGTTTCTCTAACAAGCTTTTGAATTTAGACTATGTTTTTAAGTCCATATGTTTTGACTTGCTCACAGTGTAATTGACTTACTCTGGTTTAAGTCTGCCCATTTCCAAAATCTTAGGATTAGTTTCCAAAAGAGTTGCGCTCAGTGTAAGTCTGCCCTGATTCTGAAATTCTTGCACTCAGTGTAAGTGACTTACTTCAATTTAAGGCCTATCTATAAACAGGCTTACAAAGGATGGCAGATTCCAAAAGACCCGCTCTCTGTGTAAGTGGTCACTTGCACTGAGAACAAGTTTTTTGAAATCAGGCCATCGCTCTCAGTATAAGTGACCCACTCTGGTGTTAGCCTATCTATAAAACTATTTTACACTAGAGTAAGTCACTTACACTGAGCAAGTCTTTTGAAATCTGGTCCCCAGATAAGCTTGCTTTATGGATAGGCCTTACACTTAACTATGTCACTTACATGGAGAGCAAGCTTTTTGGAATGGGCCCATAGTCTCTATTTTCTAATCACAAATTATTTATTACTTGATTAAGAAGAAGAAGATGAAAATCAGAGAACTGTGGAGGATGACCTGATTTCTTGCAATTATTTTCCTTGCAATAGAAGAAATAGTCCATAACAGATAGAGATGGTCCATTTTCATAAGGTATGAATAAATACATTAAATGAAATTAAGTCTTTATTAGCTATGCAGTTAGTAAAAAAAATCAGTTATTTTCAAAATGCCTTTAATAGAACACAAACACATATAATGTGTTTCCAATCAGCTTTAACTTCTAAATAACATTGCCAACATAGTATCTTACAATCTTTATTAATTTTTCTAATCTTATCAGAAATATAAAAAGCCTGAAACAAACATTTCTATATACAACTTTCCAGTACTGAGCAACTAGTGTCTCCCCGCAGATCTAAGCATAAGATTATTAAATATGCTTTGTCATACTTTTATTTTTATTGTGAAAAAAGTTACACAACTTATAATTTAGTTATTTGTATATAATGATGATCTTATATAAATCTGATAATAATGAATATGTACATTGGCATGCACTCATGGCTAAAGGAATTCATTGAGCTCCCTGCCTCTTTGGATTAAAAATACCTCAAATGAATGTGGAAGTGTAACAAACTATGTGACATGGTGGTGGAAGGCATCCAGAATGCAATTTGGCCATTCTGGAATGGAAACTATTTAGTTTGCTTTGGTTTTATACACATCTACTTGCATCTTCTTAGGTAATAGCAGAGAAGGGAAACATGATGGTGGTGATGACAAAGACCATCAAGGAGGATATAAAAATAAAACAATATTTTGGAAATCCTATGTAAGCCATTTCTAAGCTCTACAAAAGATATAACTCACTTCAAAAGCACTACAGCTAATCACAAGGCAAAGCATCATTATCATTATCATTATAGCGCAGCAGAAGGAAATTCCTGACAGCAAGTGTGATCAACTGTGGGATGAAACAAACGTCCTGCAACGAGCAAACAGGAAGTGAACTTTTCTAGACTGGATGATACAGAGATTGAGGCAAGCCAAAATAATGTCTGAATACTTGATCTGACATAAAACATAGAGAGTGACAACCCTAGAGTCTTTACTGTAGCAGAATTGAAGGTATAATGGTTAAAGTGTTTACCTTACAGACACAAGGTACAGGGTTTGATTCTTACATGGGGTAATTGGATAGAATTAAAATGGCCCACAAGGGCAGTTAGCCTAGTACTAATCTATGATCCTATGAAAACATACTGGGCTTATAAGCTGTTCTTGTTTATGATTGTGCTCACAAACTAATGCCTAGAATTCTCAATGCTAGAAATCCAATAGAGTTTATATTAAAGTGTCTTAACTATGTTGATAAAGAAAACATTAAAGCCAGATTGCTGAGGAACAATCCAAAATAAGAGCTGTACATTGAGACTGGAACCTGACAATAGTACTGCATTGTCATTTAAAAAAAAGGCCTGGCTCCTTATCTCAATTTTTTCAAACAAAAAGGGTTTACAATGCAGTTAAGATTTCTGGCATACTTACATTAGGAAAAGGCAAATGAATGCACATGTTCACTAATATAGACAAAGTGGAAAAATATAAATTCACAAAGCCAGACCTCGAGAAATAACTGGTAGTGTTGAGATGCACTACTTGTGATCACTATCTAAAAAGAGGAAAGATCAATGACACCCTCCCCACAAAGGCTGGGGACATCCAAAAAGGGAAGACTAGGAAAGGGTCACATATGGACATGCAGATGTATAAATTAAGGATGCTTCAGCAGGGATATGTACAACATGACAGGGTGGACACATCAAATCAAAATGATTCACTGTTTACATTATCAAGGTCTGACGAGGAAGACCACCAAGTAGAAAATACTTTCAGGACAGAGAAATAGAGGTGGGTAAGGTGGTAGCCATTGAAGCCGCATGGAGTAAGCTAGGCAATGTCAGATTCAGTACTCCAGTGGGATCAAGTGATCTAATCCTGTTACCAAATATGTGAGGAGTGTAAACTGTAACTACCAGGCTCAAATAAGTGTTAATGGGTTTACCATTAGAATGTCAGCGTACCATTGTACGGCTATGAAGTATTCAAACTACAGATTTTGGAATATTTCATATGTGTGCAGGTTAAATGAGCGAACGTTATATTTGCGAATGGATTGTGTATTCGCAAATATGAACGTTCGAAGGGATGTACAGGGATTGTGGTACAGTGCGGTTAGGGAAATGCATCCCTTTCCTCACTGTAGTGCGATCGTGGAGTTGGAATATATAGTTAGGGGTGTGTGGGGGGTGCAGGGGGCTTGCCCCCCCTGCATAAACTGGATGTTAGGTGTGCTAGTTAGGGAGTAGCGGCAAGGATGACATTACTGTTAAGTGCCGAAAATGTCATGTCCGACATTTTCAGCATTAACAGCTGATTTTCAAAATTAAGATGGTTAGGTTATGTGCACGTTCGGCGAATTAGTTCGCTGTTCAGTACCTTTTTTTTTTGTGACTTTTGAGAGTTCAATAGTAAACCGTGTTAATGAGGTCACAGAATATCATGGACCTGCTGGACTATCAAACGTGGATTATTTCCAGTTTTGTCATGTGCATATGTACACAAATCCATTTTGGAGTCTGAGTTGACTGAAAATGATAGCAATAGCACTGTGTTGGTGCAACATGCAACGATAGACCATGCAGCCTTCATAGGAAGCAGTGGGGCAAATGTAAACTGATGCTGACTTGCCAATATTTGTTTCATGTGGGTTATGCCAAAATGTCTATTGTAATATAAGACTGAAATGCTCTACAGTGATATAAGATTTAATAAGTAGGCAGTTGCTGGTCTTAAACA
This sequence comes from Protopterus annectens, assembly GCF_019279795.1. NCBI lineage: Eukaryota > Metazoa > Chordata > Ceratodontiformes > Protopteridae > Protopterus > Protopterus annectens. Next base: position 1,042,025,143 of record NC_056730.1, on the reverse strand, counting down.
GGCACATATAAGAAAACCCAGTTTGGGCTACAACAGTAGTAAACCACAAGGGTTTTTTTTTATCTGAAAATTTGCTACAGTTGAACATTCAGTGTTAAGATGCTTAGACTTGATAATGTTACAGTGTTAAGCACTGTATACTAAAGTGAAAGTAATGCATTTTGGGGCAAAAAAGAAAGTGTGAACTAATCTGGAACTAATCTGGAATTTGGGTTGCACTGCATGAGTCTATACATGAGAGATGCAGAGTGCTGAAAACTGAACCAGAGGGTGGTTTATTTGACCCGTATGGAAACTCTTCTGTTTGTTGCCTGATCCCACATTTACCATTTTTTAAGCTATTGCAAAAATACCAATACGTAGGAAGGTTGTCCAAATATTTGAGATTACAAGCAGCTGTCCAGGGACCAGAGACCGAAGGACTCCCATATGCAGCAAATAGTCAGAAACCAATCATTTGACTGTCACTAAATATATGTGGCATTTCGACAATATACAAAAGAATGGTAATTTTCAATTATGTATATAAGAGTAAAGCCTATGCCCCACAGTAGGTGTGAAAGTGAGGAAAAGAGTGCATTCAGACATCAGTGGCAGGACCTACTAGATAAAGCAGGACAACAGGAACAGGTGTTGATAATGGGTAACCTGAATGCACATAGCAGGACGGAAAGAACAGGATATGAGGACTGCCTCAGTCCACATGAGTGGGGCAACAGGAATAAAGAAGGAAAAGCCATTCTAGAGTTCTGGTTGGCAAATGGCTTAATGGTGCCCAACACATGGATCAGCAAGAGAGACCGTCACATGATCACATAAAAGAGTAGCCAACATGCAACTCATGTACACTTCCTCCTAGTAAGGAAGGGGCACTGGAGCAGAATCATTGATTGCAAAGTCACCCCAGTGAAACAGCTGACCCGCAGCATAAGCCACTAGTTGCCACAATCAGCTGCAAGTAGTTGTTAGAGAAAACTTTAAGGTCAACAGAGACTAAGCTGTAGACTTGGAAGTTGACTGAAGAGAAAGCACAGGAGTTTAAGGTATTACTCAAGGCTCTAACACCTCAAGAGAAGGAAAAGATGGAGCTGAAGAAGAATGGCAGTACCTCAAAACACCAGGTATGAGGACTAAAGAATAAATATGTGGTCAAACCAGATGTGGCAATAAGGAACATAAGGAAAGCTGGTAATGGAATGCAGAAGTTCAGGAAGTCATCAAAAGAAAGAATGAATGTAGGAAAATGTGGAAAACAGAAAAGACTGACCAGGCTAAGAAGAAATGCTGGGTGGCTAACAAAGAGGTTAAGAGAGGAGTTGCAGTAACAATGAACAAGGCATCGGAGGCACTCTAACATCTTCTGGAAACAGTCTTTGTAGATGGCACACAGAAACACTACCAGGTCACAAGATAAAGACAAAGATAAAGAATATAGTCAGACACCCTTCAAAGGGATGCCAGCAAATGCCTGCTCACCAGTCCACAGGACATCTAAGGCAGATGGAATGAGTACTTCCAGCAGCGTCTGAATGAAGAAAACCCTATAGAAGCTGTACTTCCCCAGACTAAGCTACAATAAAAGAGGAAGGGGAGCTTACCATAGAAGAACAGCAGTAAGGAAAATTAAGTTAATGAAATCATCAGGCTTAGATAAGGTCACATCAGATACGTTCAAGATGTTGGATGACATAGGGGATAAATGGCTTATGAAGATACTCATAACAGTCTGGAGAGGAAAGGTGTATCCCAGATGACTGGAGAGTAAGCATGCTAGTGCCTGTGTGCAGGAACAAAGGAGGCATCCACAACTGTGAGTAGGACAGAGCTACCAAACTCCTATCACAGTGCATGAAGTTTCTGGACATAATGATTTATAAATGAATATGCAGAGTCATATAAAGTAAGATGGGAGATGAGCAGTTCAGATTCACATCAGGATCCAGCACAACTGATCTGATGCTTGCAGTGAGACAGATAGTTGAGAAGAAGCTAGAGTTGAGGACAGATCCAAACTGGGCATTCCAAGACTTGCAGAAAGCATATGACAACGTCCCAAGAAGTTAATGTTGACAGTCCTGAGGTGGTTCAAAGTCCCAGGAACACTGGTAGAATTAGTGCAGACTATGTATAAGGACCCAGTGGCTCAAGTACAAATGATGTTCGGTCTCACAGGAGGGTTTCTGGGGTCCCAGTTGGAATTGGCACATGTCAGGGTTTAGCTCTGAGTCCACTGCTGCTCATACTGGTAATGGACAACATTAGCAAACAGGTTGGAGGGGGAAGATCAACAAAATTGATATAAGCAGACAATGTGGCATTACAGGCAGACTGTGATCAAGAACTTCAACAAAGGATATGAGAAAATAATGCAAAACTAAAGGCACATGGGATGAAACTAAGTACAGATAAGACAGTTCTAATGGCAGCAAATGGGAGAGAAATCAGAAGAATATGAAAATTGATGCAGAAAGGAAAATAGTGCAATAGGTTAACAGCTTCAAGTTTCTGGGAGGGGTGGTTGAGGAGAAGTGAAGCCTGAATGAGGAGGTCAAACCTAGAAACAGAAAGACTGTAGCCAATTGGCACAGACTGCTAGCAGTAGTGTATGACAGAAGAATGCCAAAGAAGCTGAAAAGTAGGGTGTACAAAACAGTGTTGTGGCCAGTACTACTGTACTGTTCAGAAAACTGGGCAGTAAAAGCAGAGCAGTTGAGGAAAATAGAGGTGATGAAGATGAAGTGCTGTTGCCAGGTGGTAGGATGTACACTGTGGGGCAGATAAAGAAATGGGAACATAAGATCAGAAGCCAAAGTAGTTCCAATTACAGAGAAGGTCAGAAACAATAGATTACTGTGGTTCAGGCACATGTGCAGGAAAGCAGAAGACAATCTGGTGAAGAAGATTTGGGCCAGACAGGAAAAAAGCAGGAGGAAATGAGGGCATCCAGCAAAGAGGTGGATGGATTGTTTGAGAGAAGACATGCATCAGTCAGGCATGAGTGTCGAAGAAAGTAGGCGAGTGGCAATGAATAGGGAGATATAGCGACAAGTGACACCACATCTCAACTCCATGTCGAAAATGGAAGAAAGGGGGTGATGATGATGATGACAGTGAGATCCAGCTCTGATGGATCTCTTGCACATCTGCAAGACAAACAGCACTAGGGAAATTAGTCAAAGGACCTCAAATTGTCTGCGACATAAATAGAACCTGCTGGGGGGGGGTAATATGTGTCTCAATGGATCCTTGTGTTATGCAATAAGATCCCCATCTATGATAAGCAGAGTTCACCCCTGACCCTAAACAAAAGAAACCTTGATCATTGGATTTGAAATGCAAATTCACCCCCAGTCTGACCCCCATGTTTCTGATGGACAGAGGTCAACAGTAAGTAAATTAATCGCCAACTAACATACCCCCACACATAACCCTTAGCTACTTCTTTACTAACATACCCCACTATATAAGCCTCTACAGAACTCTGGGACAAAACTGGGTTGGATTCAGTTGCACAGCTAGGCTTGTAAGGACCCCGGTGGTTGTTAGCCCAGCATAAAAATAGCCTCCAACCAATGATAAAGAAAACCATAAGGCATTTTTCAGTTATGTCCACAGTCTTAAGGACAACACTCAACAATGTGCGGAATTAGTTGTGGATGGCATCACCTATACTTAGTTGGAAGACAACAAATCTGCTAGCCAACAAATTCAGCTAAAATATGACCTCCCTGTCACCCCCATTTCTCCTGAAAAAATATCCTCTACCACTCTACAGTCAAATATTACCAAAGAAAAGGTTGCCACTGCATGCTCTAAAGCTATGAACACAGCTTCAGTGGGGCCTGACAACATACCAGGTTGCACTTTGCACAGCTTAAGTCAGGACTTATCAGGTCCATTAGAATCTCTATTGAACCACGTCCTCTGGATTGGCTTTGTCCTGATAGAGTGGAGGTCAGCAACAGTCATCTAGAGGGGGACCATCTACTGACCCTGGAAATTACAGACCCATAAGTTTGAGTAGTCTTATATGTAAGGCCATGGAAAGGATAATCATGGATCTGATAAATAATGACATAGGAGACCTCCAAACACTGGACCTGACTCAATTTGGCTTTGTCAAGGGCTGGTCATGCCTATAGAATCTGGTGGATTTCTTTGAGAAAGTCACTAAAGCCATGGATGATGTTAAAACAGTATATATTGCCTACCTCGACCTGGCAAAGGCATTTGAAACAATTACTCACTCAGATATTATAAATAAACTCACAAAACTAGGCATAAATCCCAATGTCACCAGATGGATAGCCAATTAGCTCATGGACAAGACACATGTGGTTAAAGTGAGTGAATCCAAATTGAGCAAGGGGCCAGTTACTAGTGGTGTGCCACAGGGCTCAGTACTAGGACTACTCCTGTAAGAAATATACTTCTCTAAAGTCAAAACAAATGTGGAAGGCCAATGAATGACAAAGTTTGCCAACGACTGCAAGCTGAGGGCAGTCATTGAATCCCCGAGTGATGTAGATATCCTTCAGGAGGGTCTAGATCAAACAAATGATTGGTGCCAGAAGCATGACCTAAAACTAAATGCAAATAAATGCATTATCATACCTTTTGGGAAGTCAAATACCCCTGCAAATTACCATATCAATAGCATGTCCCTTAGGGTAGACTCAGAAGTGAGAGATCTAGGTATGCAGATAGATAGTAGCCTGTACTTTGACCACCATATGTCCACAGTAGTAAGAAACTCCTTTTATATGGCACAACTTATAATTAAAGTTATGGCATCCAGATCAAAAGAAATTATAGTCCCGCTGTACTCAGCCCTCATTAGACCAATAATCGAGTACAGTGCAACATTTGGAATGTATGTCACTAGGCACTTACAGCAGTTGGAGCAAACTCAGAGGTTCCTTAGAAAGAAAATACAAGGTATAAACAACATGAACTATGTGCAGAGACTAAAAACCCTCTCCCTTTACTCTGTCTTCTATCAACTATTAAGGGGTGCCTATGCCTCAACTACAAGACACTCATAAATCCAGCTCTGATGGAGTTGCTATGCTACACATCCACAAGTCAAGCAACATGAGGTTCACCCAATCTAGGGATCTAAACTTAGTCAGAGACTCAAACAAAACATTCTGAAGAGACAGATGTGTGTCTCAGAGATTGCGCCTTCTTTGGAACAGGCTTCCTATTCACATTAAGCAGAGCCCTTCTCTGGCCCTCTTCAAAAACAATTTGGATCAATGGATGGGGAATCAAAAATTCACACCTGGGGTAGTGCTTATGTCCTTTATGGACAGGGGCAATCTGTAAGATACTCAATGCACAGGCACAAATCCATGCTATCCTCTTGCCCCCAGGGGACATATATTGAGTAAAATTGGATTATATTAGCTAGGCTTGTAAGGGCCCTTAATCTGTTAGCCTAGTAATCTCCTATGAACTATAAACCTATGAATCTCTTTGCAGCATTTCTATTATGTATTGCTTTGCTTTAAAATGTCCAAGGTTTTGTAAGCTATTTACCACTTAACTCAAGTAATTGCAAGTTAATATGGTGATGTAAAATGTGTTCATGTAAATTTAGGGTCCTGTACATGTTTTTAATGCAAATTAGACTTGTTTGCAGTTATATTTATAAATTGCACTAATATGAGGACATGTAAGGCAACTTATCCACTTAGCTAGGCCAACATGGCCTTAGAGTAGTCATTAACATGACCTCTGGTTCTCCGGAACTGAGAGCATTTAGCAGTGGCATCTCCAGCCATCCCCAGCAATCCCCAGGATGCTGTGAGAATACACAGATAACCTCAGTTATTCTGAAAGCTGACAATATTTAGAAAAGGCAAAATGGAGTCATATGCATGTGAGTTTGCACAATCATTGGGCATAATCCTTGCCCATCTAACATCATCTGGCACATCTTATCACCTCAAGTCACTCAACATTTATTAAAAGCTGATACAGACACACACAAGAAGATTTATTTATGCATAAATAATCAAAGAGTCCCATTAATATTGATGATATACTGCAGAAGAAATGTATAAAGACATTATTCCTCCCTGACATTCCACTGTAATACACCAAAAAGGTGGTAGCAAGAGCAAGGCACAGCTGCAGCAGCATGTACAAGTAAGATAAAAACTGATAATTTCATTAATGACTTTTATCCACTGTATAAATGAAATGTGAATGTGAATGTAATCCTTAACAAATGTAGGTGACACGGCATTCTTGGAAAAAAACTAAAGATACCAATAATAACTGTAACAGATCTAATGCCACTGCTTGTTAACTTGTTTGGTTAGGGTGATGTCACATCCCAGAAGGAGTGGCTCTAAACACAGCCCTGCTCATAATTTCTTCATTCTGGTACTGGTGCCTCTAATGGTGGCAGCACCTGTGAAGGCAGGAGGTCACACTCTGAGCTAGTCTGATAAAGAGATCAAAAGTATGCTTTACCTTCTGAGTGATTCATACCTGGATAAGATCCAAGCCTGCATAAAAGGGTCAGACTGGAAGAGAATGGACACCTAGCAGTAATTGCATGAGTACTTGTCATCTCTGACTGGGATCATTCATTGTAGCACCCAATGCAAAAACAGATATGAGTGGAAAGCAAGCTCAGGCAAGGTATCTGCCTTCCACTGTGAGCCATAATACTCAATGAGAAGGTACTCCCTAAAATTCTTCTTCATGAAGTATTAAAAAACCTCCTGATCTCCCTGTACATATGAAGTAACCATAGCCATTCTCTATGGTGCATTTGAGGAGCAAAATAATATCAGCATATTCACTGATGCAGATTTGTGAAGCAAGTATTGTCAAAGTAGTACAGCACTGCAGTGCTGGTGCCTGCCAAAAGCCTTGTACCATCATGCAATATGAGTATACATGCTATATGCACAATCATTATGGTTACTTGCTTCATGGCACCATGATCTGCATAGCTTGCAGATTTTACACCGACAGTGATTTGCAGACAGTGACACTAACTTGCTTCTGTAGCATACCGTTTATATTAACACGATCACTTAGCACAATATGAAGTGCCCACACTACCTTGCTCACCACTATTTAGAGCTATACCCCTGTGACAAAAGGGGAATTTCAGTAAAGATCATGTAGACCTGGAGCTTCACAGTGTTAATGCAGGAGCCTTGCCTGGTTTAATACCTCAGCAAATTGAACAAAGCTTATGGTGAATGTCAGTGACAGTAATGCAGAAGTCATGCTGCATGTGAAACGGGTAATCTATGACATTGCTATGGTTCTGTACCACCTGCCTGTGGCTATGTGGGATGCAAACTGTATACAATGGAAATCTTCAGAAGAACTTGGCACAGGGGGCTTGATTCTCCAGGGACATATGCTGGGGCATGGCTACATTATGTAAATGGTAAGGAGAGTAATGCATGCTATTAACTGCAGCTGAGAACCAGGTAGATAAAAGATGAGAGTCTGTGGCCATGGCTATAGTACATGTATGGGAGATTCTACATGTTCATAAGGATCAGCCCATGTTACACTCTGTTAGAGTGGATGCACCTGGTTCCATAGTTGTATATCTTACACATTATGGAACACATAATGCCCTAACACTGGAAATTACCAACAGTCACAGCATGGTTTGTTAACCCCAACACTGGAGGGTGTGCTCCTTGATTCCATATAACTTCTCAGACTGTGTGGCGACTATGTTCACTTCACATGTTCCTACTCCATCTCATAGTGTTGCACTCATCTGTCATTGTCTCTCTGCTTAATCTGTGTTACTATAGTGATGTCTGACAAACAGCATGGCCAGTTTATGTGTTGTGCTGCATAGCGTGGATGTGATGTATTGACATATTTATTTTATTTTATTTATTCTTTTGTTGGACCAGGTTAGTCCCACTAGGCTAGTGACCTCTTTCCAGAGGAGATCTGCTGTGTTATTTATACTACTAAGGGAAATTTGGAGAGGGCATCTGGGAACTTCCCCCACTCTGTTCAATAGATGCCACTGGATATTTTATATCCATCTACACAACCACCAACTCAGACATATGGGACCTTGGTTTAACATGTCTTCCAAAGAATGACATACTCAGGAATGTAGCACCCCCCCCCCCCTTATGCTGCACTGCAATGTCAGCACTCCATCTAGCTAGTGTGGGAATAGAACCCTCAGACTTCTAAACCACAGACAGACTAGGAATAATTCCTGTGCCTGTCTTCTGTGGAGGAATATGACTAGCCATCTGCTGCAGTTTGCTTCTTATTATTATAGTAGTCTTGGTCAAGTTAGGGTCTGAAGAAAGGATGCAGGAAAAAAACAAAGGTGAAGAGTAAGATTGAATTACTATGTTTGACCATGTTTTTGCTAGAGCAGTCAATGGATGAAAAGGGTTGTCTAAAAAAAACATCTAATATGCACCTACCTATGAGCATCTAGAACTCCCAAAGCTTAACAAAGTTATCTCCACAGTTATCACAGTGCAGTCTTGCTAGCATAGAATATGTTCAGTGAATGAAGGAAAACACTGAAGAGTAAGAAGACCTGTGGAAGAAAAGGAGGAAAAAGTAGTCTGGATAGTGTGTGTTGGTCAGGATGGGTTGGGCAGTGTGAGGGGGAGGGTGGCATCATGGAATGTTTTTGACAAGAGATCCAGCTTACCCAAGGCTGGGCCTGATAGGTTAGATGAATGTCAAATATGGAAATTATGGGAACTGCCAGGTAGCTGTAGATATCATGATGGGAAGTGCAGACCAAATGGCAGTTCAAGGAGTGGAAGCCTGTAATGTTGATGCACTGCAGTTCTTCTGGAACAGCTGGGGCCTTGCTGGTAATGTATATGCAGTCTATGGCTCTCAGAATTTCAGAAAAGTGGGCTATTTCATAAAAAAAATACATGCTACAGTTTGCCTCCGATGCAGTTGTGGAGAACCACATATGCTCCTCTACAAGCTGTAGCTTAATCAAGGAATTGGTCTGGAATTCATAAGGTTCACACTGGTGATATTGCTAATGGGTTCTCAGCAAGTCACTGAATGTTTTTTGTAGCTATGGTTATGCATGCTCCAGGAAGAAGACTAATACACTTCCCCCTCAATTCTGCATTTGAGTGACACAGTTTTACTAATTCTTTTTGAATTTTTCTGTTCACACAGAATTGGTCTATAGCTGCTGGACTGTGAGCTGGCAGGATGTCAGCTGCTGTCTGGACATCTTACACTGGCATGGAGGGCCACAGTAAGTGACAATGTGGATAATGGCTCTGACAGCAACTACTAATCCATGCTGCTATACAATTACTAATTGTTGCATCACCCTCATTATGTGCACAGTGAATCTCAGTGTTCACAAGGCCAGCATTTCCATTTTACTAATTTCTGAATTGGTCCAACATTTTGGGTGTCACTATTTCATACTTCCTGTGGCTCATTTGCATGTGATTCCTTATTTCTATGTTATTATGCCCTCATTACTCATTATCATATACTGCATACCACTCTATTTTGCCACCTGTGCAACCATACAGCACAGCTATATTATCTGTGTCATAGAATCACCAATACCCTGTGCATTGTCACTACCCATGCTAATTTGCTCTGCACAATGTGATACTTTTCTATTATCTCAAGATTAGACATATTGTTTTGCATCTGAAAAACATTCTTTTTCCTGCATTTTAGTCATTACTGATTGTTAGAAAAATATGTATTAATGTATATGTTTAGTTCTTATTAGAAGCAAAGAAGGGATTAATACATTTTTATTCTATTAATGTTATGACAAGAAAAATAAATTCATATGAAACTGCAGTGTGCTTTCTGCAAGTTGGCCTCTGACCCTGGCAGCTGCTAGCACAGCAAAAGTTAATGTTTATGCTTTCCACAAGTGATTATCTGCTGGGTCAGGAAATTAAACTGTAAAATAATGAGAATCTTCTGCTCTATCCTGCTTGAACAATTGGCCTTGTACATGTTCCTAGATAACGCACAGCTGCAAGGAAGAAGTGATACATGAAACAAAGAGCTGGTTAGAGAAATGTATTGAGAATTGTATCTGCTATTGTGCTCGAATTAGCTTAGAACCTTGAGTGGCAACTTTCATAAAAGGACATTATAACTAACCAGGTGGCTAGCAAGGCCATGTTGTTTACCAAAATTCTTTTTTAAGCAAAATGTAGTATCAGCACCTCTGATGAATAGAATATTGTAAGCTAAAATGATGTAAAATAACTTGTGACTGACCACCTCAGTCTGGTAGGCAATGGCTAACAAGAAAGACTATAAAAGTTGTGTACTTCCTGTTTTATTCAGACAAAATTCTGTACTTGTACGTTTTTTGCCTCCTGGTGTACACTAGTAAAGTACCTGAACCTGAACCTCCTGTGTATTGATCTTTTTATTACAGTATTTTTCATTTAACAGATTGGTCCTTGCATACCGGAATCCCTCAAATCGGCTATGGATCAGAGCGTAGCGGTGGTCGAAAACCATATATGGGAGAAGACACCGAAATGTTTTTTCTTGAGAGAAAAGACCTCCGAATGAATTGTCGTTCAATGAGGCTGGCCACTTTCTGATCTGTGACTGAAGAGCGGATTTCCACTTCGAACCTTGCTGGTCAATAACGGAGGCTCAGGTAGGGAGAAATTTTGCCTTTTTTCTGTTTTAGATCAGGGACTAGGTTACAGTAAATGTTGTTTTTTGTCAGATTTGTTATACAGATCAGGGACAGAAATGTTACTGTTTTTTTGGTCATAGATCAGGGTAACAGAATAAGGTAGGCAGTTATTCTAGATAAACTGTAAAGAAAGACTAAAGTTGTGGTTCCACATGATAGGACGGGTTACGTAACATTTTTTTCAGTCAGAATAACATGGGAAATCAGTGCACTAAAACATCGCGAGATACACCCCTAACTGAAGACGCAAAATACATGCAACTACAACGTGTTGATAATGTTAGATACTATGCAAAATGGGATAACAAATATGAATTTGATGGTAAATTAGACAAATCTTCACTTGTTAAACTTATTAAACAGCTTAAAACTGATGTGAAAGGTCAGGTAAAAAAACGACAATTAGGCATTCCTCAGGCACACAGGTGGATTGAGGAAGCAAACCGTAGGGAACAAAAGAGCAATAATTCAAAAGCATTGTTCTTAGACAAAGAAGATAATAACATAGTAATAGCTACAGCTCCTCCGCCCCCTCCGCTTCCCTTACCAGGATATGAAGCGAGTGGACAAGCTGGTCTACCTCCACTGTATCCTGATATCCCAGCAAAACCGAAACTGTTTGTTAGAGATCCCATTGAGACTAGGTCCCGAACACGTAAAACACAGGGGGACATAGAATCATATCAAATAGAGAAAAATTTACAAGCTGAGAGTGAGGAAGAAATATGTCCACTCATAGAAGTACCAAATCCACAGGCAGGACAGGTCGGACAGGACCCGACTCTCTTGGTATATAGACCATGGACACCGGAGGATATTCGGAAGGCTACTGAGGGAATCCCCCATCCAAAAGTTAATTTTGCAAAATTCTTAGAAAATTTACAAGGCATGAGGTTAAGTTACCACTTAAATGGGGAAGAAGTAGAAAAAGTAGTTAGACAAATTGTAGGTCCAGATTGGCACATGATTTGTGGCACCTGGAATCCTCGTAATGCAGAATTTAAGCCACTCCCACATAGTGACGCAGAACTAGACAACAGAATGAAGGGCCTTACAGACCAAATCTCTGAAAAATGGAAACCTAGAGCAGACTGGACTTGTATTAATCAATGTATACAGCAAGAAAATGAAATGGTAGATGGGTACCATGCCAGATTATTAGAATGTTTCAATAACCACAGCGGTGTGACAATTCCCGAAAATCAGACGAATGACTCCCCATATGAACAACAATTGAAAAATGCATTTTTAAAAGGTTGCATTGCACCTATTAGTAGCTTCATTACGAAGCATATGATAGATCATCGAACAAGTAGGTTACAAGCCTTACTTGAATATGCTAGACATGCTGAAAGACACTTTAATAGCAAAAAGAAAAAGAAAGCGCAAGTCTTCACTGCTGAAGATGGAGCTGAGGTTTATGTATTACAGTCTGGTAAGAAGGGTAAGAGAAATGCCCAGGGAAACAAACAATCTGACAAATGGTCAGAAGATTTTGAAGAGAGGAAGAAAAAGGGTGAATGCTTTAAATGCGGGAAAAAGGGACATCTATCAATGGATTGTAAACAAAATAAGAAGGTAGCTACAGAAGATAAGGGCGATGAGGACTGACTATATGATGGTACACCATATGAGGGTCAGGAGTCATCAAAAAGAGACAATAAAGAAAAGACAAACGTAAATGTGATAGAAGGAGTAGAGGAAGTGCAAGTAGATGTAGAAGATGAAGAAAATGAGATTTTAGACTTAGCATTATTGAACCTTGAGCTCTACCTAGCAGACACAAAACCGGAAGTTACACTTCTGGTAGAGGGGAAGGAAGTTAAATTCCTGTGTGACTCAGGAGCATCGCGGACTCTGATACACCCCTCCAAGTTACCAGAACATTCAGAATCACCTGATTATATATTAGTGAAAGCTGAAAATGGACAGCTATACTGGGAACCACTTTCCCATGATATAGCAATAACTGACCCTGTTTCAGGGATGACTCAAAAGAGTAAAATTGTTGTTTCTGCAAAATGTCCAGTGAACCTATTAGGTAGGGACCTTATGCAGATATTTGGCATAGCAGTAGTTCCAACTATGCAGGGTATGGAGGCACAGCGACAAATGGATACTTTTGTGGTGCGACCGGAGGGTGAAACTTTTTACTGGTACAGTCAGGACTTGGTTACGACTGGTCCAGGGCAATGACCAAGGAACTGATGAACGTAGCCATCAGTAAATCCCCCTCCCTTGACACTGACAGACAACATTTGTTGCATTGCACTCTGTATTACTGTAGCACACCAGGACCTGATAAGGAATATGAGCAAGAATTGTTAAAAAATCGTGCAAACAGATTAATATTACATAATCTGTACTGGGATACTCAGGGAAACAGTGTTGTTAGCTGTTCATTACCTCAAGAGTTCCTTGCACGTTACAAATCTAATCGATTACCACATGTTAGTTTAACTAAAAACAGAAGTACAAAATGGGCAGACCTAGGAGAAAAAGTCACAAGATGGGAGAAACAAACTGACTTAGAATTATCAGAACAGGGAATACAGAAACAAAAACTGAATTGGTTAACACAGACACACCCAGCTGTACACTTGCAGTCTAGTGAGGACAGCTGATTAGCACTCTTATTAGAAGAAGAGGAAAAAGCCTTATGTGGCATACCAAAGATTCTTTGGTCAACAGGCAAATCAGATGTAGGACTTATTCGAACAGCAGGACCAGTTATTATTATGCCAAAGTCAGCATTTAGACCGCAAAAGAGACAATATCATTTGAGAAAAGATGCGGAGATAGGAATCAAACCTATAATAGTAGCATTACTTAAGGAAGGAGTACTGGTGGAATCTCCTGATTCACCATGTAATACACCCTTATTTCCTGTTAAAAAAGCAAACGGGGAATGGCGTATGGTCCAAGATTTACAAGCTGTAAATGATGCAGTAATACCTAGAGCACCTACGGTGCCAGATCCACACACTTTGTTAAATGATTTGAAACCTCACCAGAAATACTTCTTTGTGGTAGATATCAGTAATGCATTCTTTTCAATACCTATACATCCTGATAGCCAATATTGGTTTGCATTTACATTTCAGGGGAAAAGGTATACTTATACTCGACTACCACAGGGATATTGTGAGAGTCCAACAATATTCGCACAAGAAATGGCTAGTAATTTGGTGGGATTCACCCCACAGGGGGGTAGTCAGATTCTACTTTATGTAGACGACATCTTGCTAGCAGCCCCCACCCAGCAACAATGCAGGGAGGATACCATAGCACTATTACAATTCTTAGCAACACAGGGACACAAAGTAAACAAAAACAAATTACAGCTTTGGAAAAAGCAGGTTAAATACCTAGGATATGTAATATCCAAAGAAGGTAAAATACTAGATGAGGATAGAAAAACAGCAATTTTACAAGCACCCAAACCAACGACCAAGAAGGAAATGATGTCCTTCCTGGGAACAACCAACTTTTGCCGGAGTTGGATTCCAAACTATGCTTTGGAATCTGCTCCGCTGACTGATTTGATATACAAAAAGCCGATGGCAGCACAAGATTTGTTACAATGGACACCTGAAGCAGAAATAGCTTTCTGCAGGTTGAAGCAATTGATAGCTTCTTCATTAGTCTTAGGACTACCAAACTATCATAAATGTTTCTTTCAGACTGTAGACTGTAAGCAGGGATATATGACAGTGTTAACACAACAACATGGGGATAAGCAACGCCCCATAGCTTACTATTCATCACAGTTAGACCCAGTGGCACGATCCTTGCCCCACTGTGTACAAGCAGTAGTCACAGCTGCAATGGCAGTACAGGCTTCAGCCTCAGTAGTGTTATTCCACCCTCTCACATTGAGAGTGCCTCATGCAGTCGCGATAAATTTACTGCAAGAAAAAGTAGGATATCTTTCTCCTGCTAGACACCTTTCCTGTATGACTATACTGTTGAGCCAACCTCATATGACAATTGAACGATGCACGACATTAAATCCGTCAACTTTGCTCCCAACCCCTGCGGATGACACACCGCACATTTGCCTGCAGGAAATTGAGCAGAAAACATTACCCAGACAAGATCTCACGGATATTCCCTTGGATAATCCCGAGGTGACATATTACGTGGATGGCTCATGCAGAAGGGGCCCTACAGGGAAAAATCTAGTGGGGTATGCAGTAGTTACAGACACTGAAACCTTAGAAGCTCAATCCTTACCACACAACTTATCTGCACAAGCAGCAGAATTGATTGCCTTGACACGAGCTTGTACTTTAGCAAAAGACAAATGTGTAAACATATATACTGACAGTCAGTATGCTTTTTCTACTGTACATGTTTTTGCGCAACAGTGGAAAAATAGAGGGATGATAACATCTAGTGGCAAACCAATTAATCATGCGCAATTTATTTTAGATTTGTTAGAATCCATTCAGTTACCTACCAAAGTAGCTATTTGCAAATGCGTAGCTCATACGAAACAACAGGACAGAATTTCAAAAGGTAATGTGAGAGCTGATGCAGCTGCAAAGCAATCAGCTTCAGACTCAGAAACTTTTCTTCTAGATGAGGAATTACAACCCTCTGAAATTTTAGATCTAGACATGTTAAAAACAATGCAGACGCTTACTACAAAAGCAGAAAAACAAAAATGGGAAAGACGAGGAGCAATCCTTGAAAACGGACTGTACATCTCTAAAAAAAAAACAATTTTGCCATCTAATCTGTTTAGATATGCAGCTTTGTTGAGCCATGGGCAGTGCCATGTCTCAACAGGGGGGATGGTACAGTTAGTAAACCGAATATTGCAAACGTATGGATTTACAAATTATACAAAAAAATTTTGTGCGGCATGTCATGTTTGTAATAAACATCATGCACAAGGGGCATTAAAACCTAAACAAGGGAGTTTTCCTACACCGCCATATTCGTTTCATACCATTTGTATGGATTTTATAGAATTGAACAAATGTGATAACAAAAAGTACTGCCTTGTCATTGTAGATATGTTTTCTAAATGGGTGGAAGCTTTTCCGACCAAAAACCCAGATGCAGCAACAGTGGCGAAAGCCCTCATAAAGGAGATTATTCCTAGATTCGGCATACCAGAAAGGATTTATAGTGACAATGGCACACATTTTGTGAACCAAACCATACAGCAGTTGGGACGTTTCTTTGGGATTTCCCTGAAGAACCATTGTGCTTATCACCCTCAGTCTGCAGACTGGTGGAGAGGCACAATGGAGTCCTTAAAAATAAACTTAGAAAGTTAGTTAGTGAGACACAGAAGAACTGGGTGTACTGTCTGCCTCTGGCACTGCTGAGTATGCGAACAGTTCCAAATGCAAAGGGTTTAACTCCTTTTGAAATGGTGTTTTGGAGGGCATATTATGTACCTCAGTGGAAAGCTCTCATGCCTGCAGAACAGGAGGCTGATAGTTCACTAGCTAGTTATATGAGGAAACTGTTAACAAATAAATCTCTTTTGCAGTTTAACTCTGTTTCAGATAAAGAACAGACCAGACCATTGGAAGTGATTCTTGCCCCAGGCACGTGGGTCTTGGTGAAGGTAACAAAGAGGAAGAATTGAGCAAGCCCGAAGTGGGAAGGACCGTACCAATTATTATCGGCAATGCCTACTGTGGTCAGAGTAGCTGAGAGGACTTCTTGGATTCATTTGACGCATTGTAAACCGGTAAAGAACTTTCAACTTGATAAGAACATTGTAACTGTTACACAACAAGAACAAAATGACCAAGAATAGAGCAAATAGAAATATGGAGCAACCTCAAAAATGCTGCATAATCATCTTATTGATTGTACATTTATTAACTGTACTAGTGACAATTTTCTTTTTGTTGTGGTTTTTCCTTTTTTCAACCACACAAGTAAAGTTGGATAAACGTGATGAATCACCCATAGACTGGCATCCAAACTTTAACATGTACCTAGCAATTAAACGTGTATATGCTGAGACTTTAAACATTTCAAACTGCTGGATTTGTACAGCTATACCAACAGCATATGGGGGACTGTTAATGTCCGCTATTCCTTTAGGGATCAATGAGACTTGGGAAAATCTGCTTTTTGACACTACAACTGTGAGATCACAGGATAAAATAGCATTGTATTTACCTATTACACAAAAGGGGACTGTGTGTTTTTATAAAAACGATACTCTCCAGGTGGGCTGGAATATCTGTTATATAACAATATCTTATAAATGTTATATTAAGACTAGTAGTGGGAATACTGTTTGCAATACTAACTATGATTCATATTTAAACTCAATGAAAACGACATTGAATGAAATGCAAAGAAATCCTGTTTTGTTTAAACAATTGTCAATCATAGATAAGAAAATGTTTCATGCAGGGGGAGTGCGTATTAGCACTAAAGTTGAAAACTGTTATTTTGTGTGTGGGAAAAGGGCATACAAATGGCTACCTGAGAATTGGTCCGGCAGTTGTTTTTTGGGTTACCTGGTTCCGGCCATACGACACACTGTGGAATTGCCTCTGGGAAAAATACGGAATGTAAGAGATGTTACCAAGAAAACTGAAGATCCAATTGAGAACCCTGTGAATCCAGTAGGGCGAATTGAAGCAAGCTGGAAAGACCATAACTCCATGAAGGACAAAGACAAATTGACACATATGGACTTGAGTGACACTGTTATATCTTGGGCAAGTATACTCCCAGCATATGGTGCAGTAAAATCGATTTGGGAGCTGAGAAAACTGTCAAAACTTCTTGAAGTAATGGGTAATGCAACTTTTTCTGCTCTCGAATTAGTGACTGATGAACTAAATGCCATGAGAACTGTTGTGTTGCAAAATCGTATGGCTCTCGACTTCACCCTGGCGGCGAGAGGTGGTACTTGCGCGCTGATAAAAGAGAAGTGCTGTTCTTATATACCAGACAATAAGCATGAGATTAATAACCATCTGAAGGTGATTCAGCAAGTGTCAGCCATGACCAAAAAAGGCCCAAACCCACTGATGGACTTTTTCCAGAATTTGTTTGGGGGTGGGGTACCATCCTAATGAACATTCTGATTGCCATTTGTGTAGGTTTACTCCTATTGCGAGCATGTATTTGTTGTGGAATTCCCTGCATGAAAAGATTAATTAAAGATTTCATAGATATGTCTGTCTTTGAAACCCTGTATCAAGACATTGAACTTGAAAAACTGGTTCCAAATGAAATTCTTTCCGAAGTTTAAACTGAATGACTCTCCTAACTGCAAGTCCTAAGTGGAAGAGGTTAGGAGAAGAAATAAAACTGTTTATGCTTTTGAGAATAGAATAAAAAGTATTAACAGGGGGGAAATGTTAGAAAAATATGTATTAATGTATATGTTTAGTGCTTATTAGAAAAGAAGGATTAATACATTTTTATTCTATTAATGTTATGACAAGAAAAATGAATTCATATGAAACTGCAGTGTGCTTTCTGCAAGTTGGCCTCTGACCCTGGCAGCTGCTAGCACAGCAAAAGTTAATGTTTATGCTTTCCACAAGTGATTATCTGCTGGGTCAGGAAATTAAAGTGTAAAATAATGAGAATCTTCTGCTCTATCCTGCTTGAACAATTGGCCTTGTACATGTTCCTAGATAACGCACAGCTGTAAGGAAGAAGTGATACATGAAACAAAGAGTTGGTTAGAGAAATGTATTGAGAATTGTATCTGCTATTGTGCTCGAATTAGCTTAGAACCTTGAGTGGCAACTTTCATAAAAGGACATTATAACTAACCAGGTGGCTAGCAAGGCCACTTTGTTTACCAAAATTCTTTTTTAAGCAAAATGTAGTATCAGCACCTCTGATGAATAGAATATTGTAAGCTAAAATGATGTAAAATAACTTGTGACTGACCACATCAGTCTGGTAGGCAATGGCTAACAAGAAAGACTATAAAAGTTGTGTACTTCCTGTTTTATTCAGACAAAATTCTGTACTTGTATGTTTTTTGCCTCCTGGTGTACACTAGTAAAGTACCTGAACCTGAACCTCCTGTGTATTGATCTTTTTATTACAGTATTTTTCATTTAACACTGATGCTGCCTTCATGATGCAATGTCTTTCTTGTCGGTTTCCAGTCAAAATAGTTGAAACTACAAGAGCTGCACTTGCATATCTGGAAATTTAATGCACCAGTGTTTTTTGGGTGACATCAGAGCAAGGGGGATGGAGGCTGCATGAAGCAAATAAAGAGTTGAGGGCTAATTGAAATGGTGGTTGGTCTATTACAACAGGTCACTGACAATCATCTTTGATCAAACAAAAGATGGTGCCAGTCACTTTCATCTACAGACTACCACAGCACCCACTCATTTTGGCTGCATTACAGACAACATATATGGGGTTGGGTTGGACATAATGGTTATGGTCTTCACCTCATAAGCACAAAGTACAGGGATTGATTCTGAGTTTAAGTTATTGGCTAGGCTAAAAAATTCTCTTCAGAGCAGCTAGCCTAATATACACCTATGAACTAGTAGTCTGACTGCATCCAATAAGGCCATCCTAAGGTTAAATTTAACAGCAGACAAGGGATTACATGTCCTATGTTGCACACACATCCCTCTCCACTGCCCTTATCCTGTTTTCCATCCATCTATCCTAGCCCCTCACAATCCAGATAGCAAGAAAGAAGTAATCTTTTTCACACTTTGTCTTATTTTTAACTTTTTATTTAATCCTTTTAACATACCCTAACATGCCAAGACTCTGCTGTAATAAGTGTAATAAGTGTAGCAGGTGGCCCAGGGAAATTAGGTCCCCAGAAATTAGATTGTTTGAGGTGCCATTTTAGAGTTTATTTTTTATCAACCTTTTGACTCAATGATCACTTGAATGAAAATCATGAATGAGGAAAGAAATTCAGTCTTATTTATTCTTTCAAAGAAAAATAAGTTATGTGCAAAGATTAACATTCCAAGCTAAAAAGTAGTACTTTCTAATAAACTGAGATGACAAATATTTTGTTTTGTAAAGATATAAAAATCCTACATGGAAGAAATTTCTGCCTGTCTACCTTCCAAAACAAGAAAACATAAATGAAATTAAAAGCACAAATAGCCACTGGCATACAGTATTCAGCTAATGATCTGGGGAAAGAAACTAGAGGCGCTGGATAAAACCCAGAGAGACAGGATGCACATGAAGACTCCATGAAGAAGGAAATCACAGGCAAAAACTAGACCACAGAACCAAGACATGTGATCTGGTAGTACTACTCACTGCTCCACTGTGAGAGTGAACAGTAACCTTTCCATAATTTCTGTAAAGACCATCACAATCACTTCTTGTGCATAACGCTGATGCTTGTGATGGAAAGTTTTAAAAAATCTATGACCAACTTGTTTTTTTTTTGATGCACTGCGATCCCCCTTCCCCATTTTTTTGATACAGTGCAATCCTCTCTTCCCACAGTCATGCTCATCACAAACAGCCCCTAATCACATCAATTACTGGCACTTCGATCCCAGTGTGCAACACTAATATCTGACTTAAAAAAAGACACAGTAAAGTATTCCATGTGTCTTCACATACATGCACACTAGGTTCTGCAAAGCCAGAATAATAATTCTTTAAACTGACCAAATGTCAGCAGGGTCAGTAACCTGTACTCACCAACAGCCTTCTTGCCCAGCACATGAAGCCAAATGTATTGATTGCATGCATCTCAGCATCTCAGGTATGAGATTGCAAACTAAAAATAATAATTGGCCACAATAATTTATGTTAGTCCACCTATGAAAACATGCAAACACACACACACACACACACACACACACACACACACACACACACACACACACACACACACACAGATGTGACCATGAATTGCAGCCACTTGTACACCTCAGAAGTTTGAATGCAATCAAATGAATTAATAAGTACAAAAATAACTGCACAGGAATATATCTTCACAGTTAACTGCTGTAAAAATACAACATAACACCCCCTGCCCATACATCTTAACTTAATAATCAAGTTTAAATAATGCCATTATATAAATAAAACATTGCTAGAATAATGAGTTTTGCATTAGCAAGCTCTTTCTGAATGCTATTAAGTCTGAAACTCAAACAACTGTCATTATTACATGACTGCAATCCTCGATGATTTGTAAGAAAAAAACACATATATTACAAGGAACAGACAAATATGAGAAAAAAAGCAAAGACATTTTGTAACATCAGAGACTGTTGTGAGCATTCATGCATCCATGCCTCGGACACACACACACACACACACACACACACACACACACACGTGAATGCAAATTATAGCCACTAATATGACTAAGACTGTTAATATCAGAAATTTGTGATGAAATGAATGAATAAATTGATAACTGCATTCCTGGTTCACTGCTTTTAGAATATATGGTACAAACACACACACTCATACATATATACCTCTCAACTTCTTAGTCCAAGATTTAAAGAGAAAGCTATAAAATAATTGGGGGCAAAGGGACAAAATCAAGGACAAATATTACTGTTATATACTTAGAAAGTTGCTAAAATAACTTACTTGGCATTACTATGCTTTTTCTCAAAAAAAAAACAGAAACATTAGAAGGAACAGACCAAAATATAAGCCATAATCAGACACAGTCTGTGAAACCTGTGAAAGCTAAGAGCATCCATGTCCCTCCACACAGGTAGACACACACATGCACTTAAAATAAATTGCTTACTGCATGACAGATAAGTGGCACTTGTAGAGTTTCTTAAAATTAATGAATGAAAACATAAAAAAGTCTCTCTTGCTTAAACCGTAGCAGTGATCTACTACTTGTATCATTTACTTTCATTCTCAAGCTGCCTCAGCCTAAGCCAGTCACATGAGAAAGCCTGAGCCAATAGAAATGGTTCTTCATTGCCTCATACAACATCCCAGTCAGCCACTTTTGACTGATGATTCTGTCTTCTGCAAAAGGCCGAAAGAACTAACAGGCATGATCATTTTATTTTAGCATGGAGTAAGTGTAGTTCTGGGCTGTTTTGAATGCAGCCAACAAACAGAGTAAGTTGATATTTTTTCTTTTAAATGCACCCCAAAACCTTTTGGAACTTTGTGTATGCACATGCCTTATTCCAGTCTCAGTAACTATAGCATTAATGCTAAACTTACCATTTTGCAATAAAAGGTAAAGTTAATAAAAATGTCATTTTTGGGGTTTACTTTTGTTTTGTTTTGTTGTTTTTTTTTGGGGGGGTGGCTGTAGCCCAGCAGCCAATACTATGATCCTTCCCTGAAACGCAACCTGTAATTTTGGTTAGAATAGACTCCCTCTTATCAGGCCTCCTTTAAATTGGCCTTTAAATTTCTGCCATCGCCGTAGCAACAGACACAGAAGAGCAACACTTCTGCCTCCTCCGTGCACTTCGGAATGCCTCGGCTTATTGTTTTAATCTTAAAATGTTAAAATATTGAAATGAAACTTCAGTTTTTATTTTATATATTGTAAGTTAATTTTTGTTTCAATATTTAAAAATTTTAGGATTAAGATGATAAACAGAGACATTCCGAAGTGCCAGTTTAAAGCGAGACCAGATAAGAGTGATTTACCTGTATTTAGTGACTGCATCAGCTAATTAACAACCAACCCAGTGAATGGTAGATGAAGTAACCAACTCCGCCATCCCAGAGCCCTGTTATTTCTATATCGACACCCTCCCCTAAATGTTTCTAACCCTCAGACCACTGTATGAATTTTCAAGTTTGCTAACAATGCAGTCATTAACATGCAGTCATTGGGAGTTGCTCAAGCAAACTGGCCCTTGTTTCTTCACTCACATGCCTCTGTATGCAAAGTTCTTAAACCTTACCTAGATCCACACACTTGTGACCTCCACATTCTATCAAACACATTGCCAATATAATTACAAGCCATGTCTTAAAACTGAAAGTTTGACCTCTAAGACTTTCCCTTTCTTATTTGTTTTCACTTCCAATGAATAAATATTTACATAAGACATATATGCATATTTTTTAATCTGATTTATAGCCTATGAATTCTATTTTGTATACTTTTCTGATTAACCAGCCATTTGTTTACCCAGCCTATGGTCCGGTCCCAGCGAGACCGGATAAGAGGGAGTCTACTGTATGTTTTTTTCATTGGGTTTTAACACATTTATATTATAAGACTTTGTTGTGAACTATTTGAGTAAATATTTCCAGATGATGTTTAATGGGGGCATTTCTTCAATAACTGCAGAATGGTACATTTAGACATAAATCTGCAATGTGTGTATCAAAGTCTCTAAACTAGGAATTCCAGTCACTACAAGCTCTCCTCACCCTGGAGAATGTAGACATCTGTACAATTACTAATTCATGGTTTAAAGCCATGGACAACACCTGGCAGTCCAGTGCCACAATGACTTATACAAATTTAGACCAACTACTGCACAGGAAGATATGAAAGATGGAGGTGTCCCTATTTACATTAAAAACAAATACACCTCAAGGTTGGTCCATCAATATGATGTGCTTGAGCTTCTGCATGCCTAAATTACTCTAGACAAAGTCCCATGCCATATTTTTGCAAGATATAGGTCGGTCCCCTTCTATGACCCAGGGAAAGTATAATATATAGTTAAAAATATACAAGGGGCATTCTCCATTCAACCTCACACCATAATCATGAGCAACTTTAACTATTCCACTACAAACTGGGAATCATACAGGACCCCTCATTCAGGCCCAAAGATTCTTGGATTTTGTAAATGCACACACCTTGGACCAGTTAGCCTGTACACCCAACAGAGGTGCAAATATCATTGACCTGGTTCTCACAAACATAGCAGAATACCAAATAACCCTGGAACTTTTAGGAATTACTCCTGCAGCAAACTTTCTACTACTGACACCCTGGGAAAATGTCAAGCTCCTCTCCCAAAACATGAGAACACCCTCGCTTTTGCAGAATCACTCAAAGAAGCCTTGTATAATCATATTAACAGCTGCACAGAGACAGCTGTATCTACATAGATTAAGCACAGGATCCACTCAGTAAACCAGCTACCTAATGGAATCACAACAACAATAGGTTGTGTAACAAAAGGAGGAAATTCTTGGCAAAAATTACTTGGGGCACTGCACAGCAAGGCAAGAAAATCCCTCACTAACCTAAACAAGCAACTCAGGAGGCTAATAAAGTCCACAAAAGTCAAATTTGAAGTAAAATTTGCCTTCCAGGCCAAGGACAGTCACAAAGCTTTCTTTAGCTATGTCTGTAAATTCAAAGGCAATGCACAGTAATGTACTGAATTAATTGTAGACAGTGACAACTATGTGGAGCCAAAAGTTATAGCAAATCTCTTGGTCAACAAATATAGCCCCAGCTTTAACCCCCTCTTCCAACCAGATGCTCCTCAGGAAGTACCCACATCCATAACTACCCTAACTATAACTTGACAGTAGGTACTTAAGGCCCTTTCCAAGGTGAAGAACACTGCAGTATGAGACATGAACAATCGAGATCACTAGAAACACTATTTAACCCTAGTCTCCAAACAGGCTTCATGCCAAATGAATGGAGGGCTGCAACAGTTATCCTGCTGCACAAAGGTTGGCCTTCCATGGACCTGGGAATTATTGACCATGACTAGCCTGATAAGCAAAGCTATGGAGGTAATAATCATGGGCATCCGAAATGACAACATAGGTAACCTACAAACATTGGACCCAAAACAAAACCATCAACATAATTGGATGCTACTTCCCACCTGGCCAAAACATCCCTCCACTAATAAACCTCCTCAGCTGGTCTACCCACCATCTCTCCCAAGAAACTATCATTTTAGGTGATTTCAATATTGACTGGCAATCCTGTCCTGGCAACCATCCAACCCATCATGTAAACATTCATGGCTTCACCCAATTAGCCCAGTCACCAGCCAAGATAAATAAAAACTCCAGCAAGCACACTACCCTGGATTGGATACTAGTCAGTACGAGCCCCCAGTCATATATAACAGGCTGCTTATCAGATAGCCTCAGTGATCACTCCCCAACATTCCTACTCAAAAAATACCTATACCAAGCTAAACCTGTCATCTACCATCAAATACGTAAAAAACTAAACTTTAACCCACTCACACTCATCTCATCTCTCAAAGAATGTAACTGGCGTCCTCTAAAGTACCTCAGTCTTGATGACGCAGTTGAATTTTTTAATACTACCTTCCTGAGCATCCTTAATTACCATGCCCCCATAAGACTTTCCAGAATCAAACACAACCCTCCCCATGGCTACAGAAAACCACTAAGTCAGAAATGAAAAACAGGGATAAAGCCTGAGAGCACTGGCGCAAAACCAAAACCCCCTCAACTAGACAGACATTCCTAGAACTACGCAATAGAGTCAAAAAGCTAATAAGACAGGGCAAATTCCAATACTACCAGTCTGCCCTAGACTCCTCCCAACACAGCCCCAAACAATTCTGGTCCTCCATAAACTCCATTCTCCACCCAGGTAAAGTCAGTACCCCTCCTCCTAACATCCCTCACCCCTAAGAAAATATTGCTACCTCATTCAATACACACCACACAAACCATACTATCACTTGCTAAACAACACAATCCCCCTCCCCTCCAACCCACACCTTCAACTAGTAATCTCCCCACTGCCTTCTCGTTTTCTCCTGTACCTTCCTCCAACATAAAAAAATTCTTAACTAAACTTAAGCCCACCAAATTAGCAGCAGACAACCTCCCAAGTGAATACCTACAAATCGCAGCTGATGCTCTGGCCTACCCAGTATCCATCTTGATTAACCGATCTCTGTCAGAAAGTTACATTCCCACACTGTGGAAAGTATCACATATAATTCCCCTCCACAAAGGTGGACCCTCCACAGAACTAACCAATTACCACCCCATAGCTATTCTCTCTCCACTCTCCAAAATACTAGAGAGATGCATACACTCTCAGGTCTCAGACTACCTCCTTACTAACAACCTCCTTTCCAATACTCAGCATGGTTTCTAACCAAACCATAGCACCACCGCTGCCTTACTCTCCTTTACTAACACTATCCTTCAGCATAAAAACAATGGCTATCTCTCCTCTGCTACTTTCCTAGGCTTATCTAAAGCATTTGACATGGTCCCACACAAACACCTTATCTCTGTCTTCAATAACCTATCCTTCTCACAATCAGTCACCAACTGGTTTCAGTTACCTGTCTGACCACCAACAATCCGTTCTATGGCAGAATGACATATCTCCCCAACTACCTGTCTCCATAGGGGTTCCCCAAGGATCCATCCTTGGACCTCTACTCTTCTCTGTTTTCACCAATAATCTAGCCCCTGCCACCAAACATGGCACACTCATACAATACGCAGATGACTCAACCATCATCTGCTCAGCCCAGTCCCTACCCAAACTGCAAAATGTCACACAGAAGCCTTGTCCTCTGTTGAAACTTGGTTATCCTATGCCCAATTAATACTCAACCCAAACAAAACTAAACTACTCATCTTCCAACCCACCAAACATATTCAAAACAACTCTCACTTTAACATCACAGCAAAAGACAACACCGCTATATACCCAACTGAACACACCAAATTGTTAGGAGTGGAAATAGACAATAAACTAAAATTTGACATTCACATATCCATGACCATAAAAAAAGTCCACAAAAAACTAGGAGCATTATACAGAAATAAGCAACTTCTCACCAAAGCAGCAAAGATTTCAATAGCAAATTCCCACCTTATCTCCACCCTACTTTATGCCTCTCCAATATATACTAAAGTAAGGCAATGCAATCTAAACAAGCTAGGTACCTGCTACAACAAAATCGCCAAATTCGCCACAGGGGCATCCTACTGTAGTCACCACTGTCTCTCACTTGCTGAACTGGGCTGGCTTGAACTCCCTCGCTTCCTTCAATGGTATCAATTCTCACTCGCCCACAAACTAGTAAACCATCCACTAAATGTCCCATTCCTCCAGAATCTACTCCAACCCTATCACACCACCAGACCACTAAGATCCAGCAACAAAAATCACTTGCAGATCACTAAAGCCAATAACTCTCTGGTGAAGCACTATTCTCTTGCACCATAGCCAAATTATGGAACTCCCTCCCACCCACAATTACCTCCATACCATCATGCACCCACTTCAAAACTTTACTAAAAGCGCACCTAAAAACATGCTGGCTGTACTCTTGCAACTCCCACTCTAATATCACCCACCCCATCCAACCACTACCTTTCTTTCCACTCCACTAACTACCTTGATTATAGCAAGCTCAGATGCTCATAAGCCTAGTACTTATTATACAGCAGGAACTTCTTATTGTAACATTTGTTAATGTCTATTATGTACTTCACAGATAAAGATTCTAGTTGTCTACTGATGTACTATGTTCTTCATTTGTAAATATGTTGTAAGTAATTGCTATGTAAATTGTTAATCGCTATGTAATCCAATGTAA
This sequence comes from Protopterus annectens, assembly GCF_019279795.1. Taxonomy (NCBI): domain Eukaryota; kingdom Metazoa; phylum Chordata; order Ceratodontiformes; family Protopteridae; genus Protopterus; species Protopterus annectens. Next base: position 1,041,997,948 of record NC_056730.1, on the reverse strand, counting down.
TTACTGTCTGTTTATTTTAACTGTGGAGCTTTTCTCCCCGGGCCTCTGCTGAAAAGGGACCTATGTCCATTCGGACACTCCCGGTCAACAAATATAAATAAATAAATAATAAATAAATAAACAAATCACTTCAGGTTTGTCAAGCGCAGATCTTGCCTATTCAACCTGGTGGACTTTTTTGCGAAGATCAATAAAGCAATGGATGAGGGCAAAATGGTGCATACTGCCTACCTTGACCTGACCAAAATATTTGACATAATAGTGTATTCAGACATTGCAGAAAATTTTCACTAAATGAAGTGTAAATTCCTATGTCACCTGCTGGATATCCAGCTGTCTTACAGACAGGACACAAAAAGGTAGAACAGGGATGTCTTCCTCCACAAAAATGACATTTATTAGTGTAATGCCTCTGAACTAAGTGCTGAGGCTGCTTATGTTTGGCATCTACTTCTTTGATGTGAGGGCTAATGTCAAGGCCCTCTGACTGACCAAAGTTGCTGATGATTGCAAACTAGGTACAGTCATTGAATCCTTCAAAAACACAAATATCCTCCAAGGATGTTTGACACAGATGAATAATTGTTGCCAGAGTCGTGGTTTAAAACTAAGTGACGAAAAGAGCATCATAGTATCTTTCACATAGATGACCATTGCTGCAGACTACTATATTCACAATACACCCATAAGAGTAGGATATGTAGTCAGGGATTTTGGAATGTATGTATTTAGTATTTGGTATTTGACCATCACATGTTTGTGTCCACTGTAGTGAGGAAATCATTCTATAAGCAAGGTTATGGCATCAAGATCCAAGCATGTCATTGTTCCATTGTACTCTTCTCTCATAAGACCAATCATTGAGCACTGTGCCCTCCTCTGTATGCACCTGGTGAGGCATATGCAACAACTAGGCATCCTCAGTGATTCATCACCAAAAGAATACAAAGGCTCAAAAGTCAAACCCACCTCGGTAAACAGCACAATTAACAAAAACCTAAGGGTTATGCTACTCAACGCCATGAGTTTAAATCTCAAAATGCATTGCCTCAAAGCACTCCTCAGTATGGAGAACGTCAACATCTGTGCAGTAACTGAAATCTGGTTCAAGGCTCCACAGAGCACCCCAGCACTACTGGGCTACAACTCATACCACACGTTTTGGCCACAGAATACAGACCGAAACACCTAAGGAGGGGCTGTATCCATATTCATCAAGGATGCCTACACCTCCAGGTTAGTGGTGCAACATGATACCTCTGAGATCATCCATGTGCAACTAACATTGGGCAAATCTGCAATGCAAATTGTGGCCTGCTACAGATCACCCTCCATGACCCAGGACCACCACTCCACCTTTCTGGAGACACTGGAAAACATGAAAGTCTTACCAAACACCCTGATATTGGGTGATTTCAATTACCTTACCATTCACTAAGAAAACTACTCGAGTACAAATTCCCAGGACCAGCGCTTCCTGGAATTGATCAACTCAAACACCCTGGATCAGCTGGTAAACTCCCCTACCAGAGGTGAAAACATATTGGACCTGATCATCACCAACATGGGCGACAGGTGTTCCACACCAGAGGTCAACCCATCTCTGGGTAGATCAGACCATAAACTGATCACTCTGGATGCTCACACCCCACCAAAACCCCCAACTAAGGAAACCACAGTAAAAAACTTTTCTAAAGCAAACTTCACCTTACTTAAGACAGAGATGGTAAGTTTCACAGCCCTCACGCTAAAGGATAATGCTGCCCAAGATGCAGAAACCTTTATAAATGCACTCTGTGAGCACCTATAAGGAAGCATGGATCGTGCCATCCCTAGCAAAACCAAGACTCACTCCTCTAAGAGAAGGAAACCAGTTTGGTGGACCCCTGTAATAAACAGGCTATACAATAGAAGGAGGAAACTAGTTCAGAAAAAAAAACAAATCCCAAGAAGGAAAGACATCCCTGATCAGTATCAGTAAGAAACTGAGGTCCCCTCATGAAATCATCCAAGGCTAACTTCGAAAGAAAAATAGCAAAGGATTCAAAAGATAACCACAAAGTCTTCTTTAGCTATGTTAAGAATCTAAGTGGCAACTCACAGATATGCACTGAACTAGTGCAAAATAGCACAAAATATACTGAACCTACTGATATTGCCAACATCCTGGCAGATAGATTCAGTGCAAACTTAACCTCCCTCTCACCTCCAAAAGGGCCCATAACAATACCGGAAAAGTGCAGTGTCCCAAAAATCACAGACGCACAGGTGAAACCAGCCCTTTCAAAAGCCAAAAACACAGCGTCAATGGGACCAGATGGTGTCCCAGGCTGCGTCTTGCATGAACTACAGAACGAACTAACCCCCCACCTAAACACGCTGTTCAACCTCAGCCTCTCCACAGGCTACGTGCCCATAGAATGGCGCACAGCAATGGTTATTCCTCTCCACAAAGGAGGGGCTACAACTGACCCTGATAACTATCACCACATAAGCCTGACTAGCCTGGTCTGCAAGGCTATGGAGTGCATCATCATGAAACTCATTAACAAAGACATTGGGAACCTCCAAACACTTGACCCAACCCAGTTCAGCTTTGTTAAGGGCAGATCATGCCTACTAAACCTGGTTGACTTCTTCAAGACAGTCACCAAGGCCATAGACGAGGGAAAGGTGGTTCACACAGCCTAGCTTGACTTCGCCAAGGCTTTCAACACCATTCCCCACTTGGGTATTACAGAAAAACTCACCAGCATGAACATAAACCCCTATGTCATGAGATGGGTTGCCAACTGGCTTACAGACAGAACTCACATGGTAAGAGTCGTGGGCTCCAGGTCCAACTCTAAAACAGTCACAAGTAGTGTCCCACAAGGCTCGGTCCTGGGACCCCTACTGTTCTGCATATACTTCTCAGAAGTACAGGCAAACACAGGAGGACTATGGCTAACCAAGTTCGCCAATGACTGCAAACTGGGAGCCATAATTGACTCTCCAGCTGACACGGACATCCTCCAAAAGGGCCTTATTGAGATGGACACCTGGTGTCAAAGTCATGGCCTCAAGCTAAATGCCAAAAAATACATAGTCATCTCTTTTTGGAAAAACAAAACACCTACGAATTACCACATAGGTGGCAGCCCCCTTAATACAGAAGAGGTAATAAGAGATCTGGGGACCCAGGTAGATAGTAATCTCTCATTTGACAATCATATTGCCAAAGTAGTTAGGAAATCCTTCTATGTGGCCCATCTAATTACTAAAGGGTTCACATCTAGAAATAAAGAGGTTATAGTGCCCCTCTACTCATCACTCATTAGACCCATCATAGAGTACAATGCCCCATTTGGAATGTACCTCACAAGACACTTCTAACAGCTGAAAAGACCACAAAAGTACCTCACCAAGAGGATTACTGGTCTCAAACATATGTCCTATGCAGCCCGACTGAAAAAACTCCAGCTGTACTCAGTGGCATATTCCTTACTCAGAGGTGATCTCTGCCTCACTTACAAAACCATGTCCAACTCAGAATTGATGGACATGCTCCACCTAAAGAAATTCAAGTCACTGCGAGCCACACGCTCTAGTGAGCTAAACCTTGCCACAACAATAAACAGAACATGCTGGAGGGGTAGATTCCTGTCACAGAGACTCCCCATGCTTTGGAACAAAATTCCAAATTACATCAGGCAGAGCCCCTCACTAACACTCTTCAAGAGAAACCTTGACGAGTGGATGGGTAACAGAAAATACACCCCTGGGATCACTTCTTTGGCTCTGCTTGACAGAGGATCAGTTAATTAATCAATGGGGCGGTGAAAGTCGACACACTCCGGCAAGGCTTATAAATGCCCTTGGGCAGATAGCCTAGTACCTACCTATGAACCTATTAACCCATGTGTGTAAAACAAGTCCTATACAAACTGCCTCAAAGACTTGTCCTTAAATTCGGTCTCCTACAGGCTGCTGAGAGGCAACCTATGCCTAGCCTACAAAGCATCCTTTAATCCAGCCCTAATGGACCTGTTGCATATTCATAAAACAAATAGCATCAGAAACACCTATTCCACAGACCTAAATCTTTCCTGCAAAATAAATAGGACATGCAAGAGGGGCAGTTATGTGTCTCAGAGGCTTCGCTTTTCTAGAAAAGGCTTCCCAGCCATGTGAAGCAGAGTTTATCCCTACACTGATTCAAGTGAAACTTGGATCATTGGATGGGAAAGCATAAATATACGCCTGGTCTGGCACCTATGTCTCTGTTAGACAGACAAGGAAGCTTGTAAACACTTGGCCACCTATGTCCAAGTGTATATGCTCCCACAAAGCTGATGGGATCCAAAAGCTATCGAATTTTATTGGAAAGCATGACTAGGTTTAAAAAGGCACCTTGGGTTGATAGCCTAGTGTTTACTATGATTCTACTATGACGATATTGTGTCTGTTACATCATGCATGAGTGGAATTCCTAAGAAACGTAACTACACAGTGCTTAGGAGTTGCCAGTTGGCCTTGAGTGCAGTACTGGGATAAATTTATGCAGCTTATTGATAAGACTGCATTTTTTTTTTAGCTATCAACTTCAGATTGAAGGACATTCCACTCTGAAGACTGCCCATGGTGCCAAGTAACCTAGATATAGCCCTGGTATCCCCACAGGTTGTATGTAGAAAATATCACCTAAGTTATGAGCCTTCGGTAAATGTCCAGAAACTCTGATGCAGGCCACAATATTTGTTATTTGAATTATAAGCTTGAATTTAATGTTGTGTTTACAATATTTCCTGTATCGCCAGTAAAATATAAATATGACAGCTGCCTGAGAAAAACAGTCAAGCTGTGAGAAGACATTCTGACAATCTGGCAAACACCGGGACCCCACTTTCATCCACATCATCAGATGCACTTACTAATTGCCATACCATGGGCAACTCCTGTATGGGTGAATGGCAGAGAGGCAGAATAGCACCAACTTGTTCCAGGCTAGAAAAATATACAAGACAATACCAGCAGCAGCATCTACAGCAAATATGCTTTTTTGCTTATCCTAAATCCCATTTCCTCACAGTTGCATGGATTTCTGGAAATCCAACGATATTGGCAGTCGATCCATGGTTGATTCGTACACCCACATACATCTACATTTATGTTAAAATATATACGTGTGTGCTTGTGTGTGTGATCCATTATCATGAATGGTAAAGCAGTAGAGACTAATGGCAATGTATCAGCTACGCCTATGTGCACAGAAAATACAGCAGTGCAGAGCCAAGTCTTAATGGCCAAGAAAGCTGTCACTGTGATATTGTCCACATACCAGACAACACATGGAGCAACCTCTATAAGTACATGTAGACATCATGTCATATGCCATACTATCACTGTCCCCCGACATTGCCAGTGAAAATGTTATACTGCCATGAACTCCTGACATACATCTATATGTGTCATGCATACTATCAAGTGGTAATACTGATATGATGTAGTTGTACATCCATTATGCAGTGCAGTCACACTATACTGTACCTATACTATAACTGGACTTCAGGCTGTACATCACTTCCAAATAGTGCTTTGTGTATAAATCACACATGAAACAGTTGAACTGTTAATACAGTTGTACAACTCTACCTATTTTACATAATATGCCTATATGTTTATCAGTGGAAATGTGTGAGTGAGGATTCTGACACCATATATGGACACATTACAAATGAGGTGAATGTGGTTCATGCAGAACAGTTAATGACACAAATGCTGGCAGACATACAATGCTGCTTTAAAACACCTGTATAATTCTTGTGAATAGCAACACAGTAGTGTATACAATGAATTCCCCAATGTTGTAAGTGAATCTTAACATGTGATTTTTTTTTGTATATGACAGCATTACAACATGTTGCTGAACCCAGGCGTATCTGCCCATGTAATCAGTATGACATAATATTGCTGTACGTCAGATAATATTTTCAGATTCTAGGTACACACATGCACACCTGTGCCACACTGCAGCTATCACTGTGATGGCTGAATAAGAACCATGTAGAATGTTGATATAGTCCACTACAAGAACGCATGACTTAGTAAAGCAACAATATACATAGCATCATCCAATGTCAGCAGTCCTCAGGAGGCATATTACTGCAGCTGTTATGGAAGGAACATGTAACCAAATGGCAGCAGCAACCATCAATACAGTAGTTCAAGTCACAGATTGGAATACATTGTTAAAAGGCTATAGTACATATACACCTCAACATAGCACATGTGGATGACAATAATACTGACATGTGCAAAGGACATTACTAGGCTACCAACCAACAGCACATACAATCTTAGCTATTATTATACCATTTAAACCCAAATTGCTATATATATGTGATGGATGATAGTAGGGGTCTGTGTGTACATGTGGATGTGTTTGACTTTATCATAGACTGCCTCTGTTCATGTGTGACGTGGCACCACCCCATGACAGAATTAGCAATCACACATCCAGTGCTCTGGATATGTGTTACAGAGGGTAATGGAGGGGATCTGCTTCATGATGTGTGCATGCATCTTTTAGATGATGACATCCTAGGTGTTCTTCAGAAAGGATGTTATGTGAACACAGTGAAACAGGGAATGTTGGATTCATGGTGCTATGTAAAAGCTTCTCCTGAGTGGGTGTCAAATGGAAACAGATTCAGAACATCATACAGTGGCTGTAATATACCACCAACGACATGCTCACCCATTGAATCGGGTCAGATTCAAACACTACACCAATGTAGGTACACAAGCTGAATTCAGTACAATGTAAGACTGGCACCACCCCAGATGTGTGACTTTAACAGTGTCAGAGTGTACTTTATTGAGGATGACATCAACAGTGACTGTTGAAAAGAAAATGTTGGGAGGAATGTTTTACTTAGCTGTGGACTCGCATCCCAGTGTAAAATTGTCTCCACATTGATAGTTGAATAGACACACACACTCAAGCTGATTGCTGTGAGCTTAGGATGCCTACCTATCTAGTTGCACAAGCTGTAGAACAAGGTACTTAACACTAGCACCACAGTACAAGACTGTCATTAATAGTGTCAAGAGTGCACTTTATACAGGAAGACATCAGCAGTGGCTGCTTAGAAGAAGATGTTGGGAAGAGTGTGTGGCATAGATGTGGACTCGCATCTCACTGTAAAATTATCTCCAGACTGAGCACACACTCACACACACACACACACACACACACACACACACACACACACACACACACACACACACACACACACACACACGATGACTGCTGTGAGATTAGAAGCCCTGCCTTTGTAGTTACATAAGCTGCAGAACATAATACTCCTCACTAGCACCACTGCACAAGTTTGATTTTAATAGTGTCAGAGTGCACTTTATAGAGGATGACATCATCAGTGTATGCTGGCTAGAGGATGGTTGGAGGCTGAATTAAATTGCTGTTGAGTCATGTAGCAATGTAAAATTATCTTCTGAATACAACTTGAGGGAGGTCAGCAAGACCTGCGCTCAAGCTCTTCCAACTATGCACACACCCACTCAGACATAGACACACACACAAATTGGCTGCTGTGAGATTAGAACCCCTATCTGTATAATTACACAAGCTAGGAAACATAGTAGGTAACAGTCGTGCCACTGTAGAAGTCTGTGTTTAATACTGTCACAGTGCACTTTATAGAGGATGATATCATAAGTGTATGTTGAGAAGAGGATGTTGGGAGAGCTATATGAAATTGCTGTGGAGTCATCTAGCAGTGTAAAAGTATAGTTTGAATGATACCTGAGTTTGGGTGGCAGGACCTGGACTCATGCTTTTCTGATTATACACCCACATCTATCTAGATCTCGCCAAGGTGTTCAACACCATCCCCCACTCTGGAATTATAGATATACTCACTAAACTAGGTATAAATCCCTATATCACAAGATGGGTTGCCAACTGGCTTACTGACAGAACCCACACTGTGAAAGTAGCAGACTCCAAATCAGACTTCAGACCATTGACAAGTGGAGTACCACAGGGTTCAGTCCTGGGTCTTCTCCTGTTTGGTATCTACTTCTCTGAAGTACAGGCTAACACAGAAGGTCTTTGGCTAACTAAATTCACAGAAGACTGCAAACTAGGAGCCATAATCGAAACTCCTAACGATTTGGACATCCTACAAAAGGGCCTCACTGAGACAGATGCCTAGTGTCAAAGCCATGGTGTCATGATCAATGCTAAAAAGTGCATTGTCATCCCCTTTGGTAAAAACTCTGTACCAATGAACTATCACATAGGTGGTAGTCTGCTTAACACAGAAAGTATGATAAGAGACCTTGGGACACAGGTAGACAGTAGTCTCTCCTTTGATAATCACATCGCCACAGTGGTCAGGAAATCCTTCTATGTGACACACCTCATCACAAAAGGTTTCTCATCCAGAAAAAAAGAGGTCATTGTTCCCCTCTACTCATCACTCATTAGACCCATTATAGAGTACAACGCCCCTTTTGGTATGTACCTCACAAGACATCTACAACTGGAAAGGCTGCAGAAATACCTCACAAAGAGGATTACTGGCCTCAAACAGATGCCCTATGCAGACAGACTCAAAAAACTCCAGCTTTACTCCGTTGCATATCACCTACTCAGAGGCAATCTCTGTCTAACATACAAAGCTATGTCAAACCCAGAGCTGTTGGATATGCTCCACTTAAAGAAATCCCAATCCCTCCGAGCTACATGCTCTAGGGACATAAACCTTGTCACCACAATAAACAGAACATGCTGGAGGGATAGATTCCTGTCCCAGAGACTTCCCATACTCTGGAACAGACTACCTATGTCAAACAGAGCTCCTCATTAGCACTCAAGAAAAATCTTGATGATTGGATAGGTAATACGAATTTCACCCCGGGGATCACTTCTGTGGTTCTGCTTCACAGGGGCACACAAAAAAAAATGTTCTTGGGTGTGAAACCAGGTACCTTTTTGGCTAGGCTTGTATAGGCCCTATGGCCAGTAGCCTAGTACCTACCTATGAACCTATGAACATACACAGAGGTTGACTGCTGTGAAATTAGAACCCCTATCTATCTTATTGCACAAGATAGAGAACTCTGTACTTCATGGTCGCACCACTGTACAAGTCTGATTGTAACAGTGTCAAAGTGCACTTTATAGAGGATGATATCATTATAGTGTTGCAGGTAACATATACTGGTATGAGACTTGCTTCCAAAGCCAGAACTTGTGATATGATTGTGTGATCCCAGTTTGCAAAAGTACATATAAATACATCTTGGCGATCTAGTTGCAAAAAGCTGTCATAAATGCATATTGCAGAAGTGAGGCAGACATGTAACCCTTTCTAGAATGTTGTGTAGATGATACAGACGCAAACACACACTTTGGAAACACCAGTAGTGAAATGATGGAGTTATGTGTTTTCATATTCAGATGAAGGTATGCCCACAAGTTACTGGCAGTATCATTGGGATATGATCCCAGATGAGCAATGTCCAGCATCACTATAAACCATACCAAATGTAACAATGCAGTTACACTCTGTAATTCTGGAGTCTGTTTGACAGTGGCCCAAGTCTTGATATATCATTTTGTAGGTGCATTGCTGCATGATGAACATGAATATTAGACAGTACATGTTCAGGCATGCACACATTGAATTGCCATACTCTTGTGTTTATGAATGCATTTCCATGTAGTGCATAATTATAGCCCAGTAACCAGAGGTAGACAGGCTATACCTCTTCACAAAGTGCATTGCTAAGAAGCTGATTTGCGAGGATGATAGCAAAGTATTAGCCTGTGCATGATTCGAATTTCAGGAATTCAACTTAGACTTCTGAAGTAGCAGTGTCCACTGATGCTCATTGCCAAACTGTGTGCAAATAGGGACATATAGTAACTTACATGATTAGTGTTAACTGCAGAATACATGTGCTTGTTGTTAACGTGTCCTTGTGTCATGCTTGCAATATCAGAGAAATTGATAGCAGCTAGTATAATGTGCATGCTGTAGTCTGTCTTTGAAATGATGGGGACAAAGTTTTATTACATAAATAACTGCTGGCCTTGCCTTCTCCATTTGTGCAACTTTAAGCGCCAAGCAAACGTGGTCCTTTGCTTAAGGAAAACAGTGGAAAATTTAATGTGGCACATCTTCCTTCATGCAACCAGGATCAGTGGCAATGAGCAGATGTTAGCACCCCAGACAGTGCTTAGTGTTGAAAATAGACCTGTTACGTAGCTTTTTCTGTGGCAAGGGTGTAAGAGCACTGAGCTCCTGTTCAGAACACAGGTAAGTAAGGGATGAAATTGTGATGATTCTCTTTCTTTACAAATGATGTCAGGATGTCACTACCTATGTAAATGTGATCAGGAGTGCAAATGTGACTGTCACTGAGTACACTAAAGTATGGATCCAGTAGCGCCTACTTTAATACACTTGTACAACTAGTAGCTGTTCTGCAGGCCTCACTGCAACACACAAATTAACTGTGTATACAGCTTGCTACAAATGACAATTTGAAATGATTAGTATGACTCAGCAGATACGCTATATGTGCAAGGCTGGATATCCTGAAATGTGTGTGCTGTATGCTTCTTCACAATTAGGTCAGTTTCCACATCATATTAGATGAACATTTCATCTGTTACCACATGAACATGACACAAAATAAATCCTACAGGAGATGTAGAAACCTTGCATGCTACAACAGCAATGATCCCTTATTGAATAAAGGCAACATGTTTGTATTATCCATCAGCAGAGTCATGCCAGTATGCAGAAAACATGATATGACCTGTACATCTATCAGACTAATAGATACACACCGTAAAGAGGGAAGGAGTGCATGGGTACATACTAGGAGAGATGGACATACACATAACAGTGTTTTGTGTAACGTAACATTCACAGACATGTTTTTGGTCAGTTTTCATTATTAATCTGCCATGCTCAGTAGCATGAAGTAATTGATATGGGGGTAAAGAAGAGTTAGGAAAGGGACAACAGGCTTATGACAAGCAGAACAGGGTTGGATAAATATGTCATAGTTGTGTGTATGGATGTCAATGGAAATATTTTTTTGGCCAGTATCCAATATATCTCCATGAGAACTCATAACTATGGCAAATTTTAAGCTGTGGGTGATTAATCATATCATAGACATGAAATACTATGCACTGTGTGGCTTTGGTGGTTTCCTGAGTTGTGGTATTACACACACTGCTGTTGTGCCGTTGGACTTGGTTGACCTAGCAAAGTACAAGAGTATTTTCAATGGTTTCAGTGTCACAATCAGAGAAGATGGTGTGAGTGGACTTGCAAAAGGATGGGATTCTATGCAGGGCTTGCGCAAATTTGCTTTCTATAAAGTCTTCAAAACTCTATATAACAACTTGCTGGGTAAGGAAAAGGCATATGTGTGGCACACATCGGTATACTTGGCTGCATCTGCCAGTGCAGAGTTCTTTGCTGATATTGGTTTGGCTCCAATGGAAGCTGCTAAAGTGTGTATTCAGACACAGCCTAGTTATGCTCTAAGGCTTAGGGAGACAGATCCAAAGATGTATGCTGAAGAAGGACTATGGGCATTTTGCAAAGGTGTTGTTCCACTCTGGATGAGCCAGATCTCATACACAATGATAAAGTTTGCTTGCTTTGAACATACCATTGAGGCTTTGTACAAATATGAGGTATTCAAGCCCCACAATGAATGTTCTAAACCTGAACAGGTGGTAACTTTTGTTGCTGGATACATCGCTGGTGTGTTCTTTGCAGTTGTTTCATATCCTGCTGACTCTGTGGTATCTGTATTGAACAAGGAATGTTTTTTGTGTCTTATTAAAGAGGATTACACCAGCTGGCAGGTTTTTCATGGTTCTTCACTCAGCCTTCTTTGTATTTTTTCTTTGACATATCATAGACATATAACATCGCAATAAGAAATGATGTGACATGCATCCGCAATTGTAGCTTTGATGCTATGGGCAAAAAAATAAATCTTCAGTCAAGTGATTTCTGTCAACATTAAACATAGGAAGTTACACTTTGTTATATCCAGCAGTGTACATAGCTGTCAGACTTCTTCATCTTTCATCTTTTCTCGGTTAGGGGCACCCACTAATTGTTTCAAAGTAGTTCCTTTACTCTACCTTAACTCTGTATTCATATTGCACAGCATGTTTAATCACCTTTGAGTGGAGGTAAGTGGAATCATGTGGCCAATGGCAAAAACTCTCCAGGTTTTGACATAGGACATGAACAGCCATAAACAGCCCCTCAGCATTGGTGCTCAGTGCCCAAACTCCATGCAAATGCAGAAAACAGAAAGTGAAGGCTTTCTTATGTGCCATTTCTGGCCATGTGTGCTCTCTCTGTTTATATTTTCTGACCAAATAAAAGGTGTAAAAATGGGGTTCATAGGAAAATGGTAAAATGGGGTGGCAAGCAGAGGGAAGAAGAAAGAGGAATAGATGCAGGAATGTGCAGGAGAGAATTAGGAACGAACCATAGATATTCACTTTTTCCACTCACATAGACAAAATTTGATAAATCTAAACTGTCACCACAACATGGATGGGAGACAATGTAATGATGTTATATAGTCAATTGGACCAAATCATTTGTGTTGAGAAAACACATGTCCAATGTAGAGAGCTATGTATGAAACATTTTTTTTTTCTTGGACAGGCACCCATTTGTTTATTTTTTTTTTATTTTTGCAATTCAAAAAGACATGAATGTTGGGAAGGGAAATAGGAATTTGGGGGTCAGGTAGGTAGGGTAGGTGAGAAAGTAGTTGCAAACAAACAGGACAAACAAGACAGACACAGGGATGGTGATGGACACAAAAGGATTGTGGACGGCATGATGGGGATATGTAGGGGACATTAGAGGCACATGCACATCAAGTGTGGAAACAGTGAGGATCTAGTCCTCACCTTCAGAACTGTCATCAGTGTCCCCTTCCTCAGTTCCCTGTGACAGTGCTTGACTTGGGAATCTGTTTTCTATTTTAATGAACAATCTCTACAGGTTGCTAATTTGGGCACCAAGGACAATATTTATTAGATCATGTACAATCCATGGCAGCTCCTGGTGGGAGACATAATCACCACCTGCACTAATACTCCTGGGGGTGCCACTGCAGCATCAGATAGGGTAATGCTACCTGTTGTGGATGGGCCATGTAGTGCAGGGCTGTGGAAGCAGTACTGTCAAGTTACGTCCCAAAGGTGCTGGCTGTCAATGTGACAGGTGATGGAGGCTTGTTAGACCAGAATGCAGTGGTTGGCTCCATTCCCTACTGAAGAATGTTGTGATTCCAGGTAACCCACACAAAAAAAGAGAGATAACAGGTAGGGTGAGACAAAAAAGAAAACAGAATATTAGAACCATGAAGTGTTGCATTTATGCTTTGCTACGATAAATATGCTTTTCTTATTAAAGTAGCTATAGAGGTTTCACAATCCCAAAAATGATTATGAATTGTTACAGGTAATCCTTGGAAAAACACATAGACCATATATTCTTTTAAACACACTACAGATTAAATTAACAATTATTGCTGCATTTCAAATATAAAAATGGTATTTGTTGAATGTGAATCAATAGTTTATTTGTGGGAACTGAACCCATATAATCTGAATACACTATTACACTTGCCTAATAAAATTATCAAGGATGCAAAAGAAAGCAGGTATGCTTGCTGTTACAGTTAAGATATGCATGTTGAACCTGATGCTGATTTATTGATTCACAATATATTTAGTACAACCAGAGTTAGTTGTGCTGCAGACATACCCCTTGCCTATATGAGTCGCTTCAACCCCTCAGCATGTGCTTCTCTGTTCACTGAGATTTCCTCTGCAGCTGTAAAATAGAAAATGAGAGAATAAGATACATGAAAGCATTATGCATATCAGCCTTGGCTGTCTACAGCATTAAAACTCATTTTAAGTCACTTGATCTGTATGGTTACAGAACTGGGGAGTGTCAGCAGTTTGAAACTCTTCCAGCCATTGGTTAGGTTGTGCTTGCTTCTGCCTCTTCAGATTACTGTAGTGGTGCCTACACTGCTCCACAGTGCATGTTATCTCAGTCTCACTAGAGACAGCCTTGGCTAGGCTATTCCAATTTCCTTGTGCTGAGACCCAGTATAGTCCCCCTGCAGTAACCTACAGCTGTAGTGTCTTAAGGAGTGTAACCAATATTTTGGAGTCCTCCACACCCCACCTCTGTGCCCTGAATTTGGCACCATCCTCATCATCTCCTACCATATCTGCAAAGGTCCTCCAACAACAGTTGCAATGATTTCCCACCAATTAGTAATATTGCATTTTATGACCAGTGTGCAACATGCACAACAATGCCAGCTGCTTTGCACAATGGTCAGCAAAGAGAAACATTGCAAAACAAAGAGGAAGGGAGTTTATGTGGCAACAATGATGATGTGACATTTGGCATTGATTTATGGCATGCATGGTGCCATACCTGGTCACACTTTGTCTAGTGGTCAACACAGAAATGATAAATGACATGGCTTTTAAGCCATGAATTTGAAGGGATCAATGGAATGATTTGATATATATTTTGTGGGGACTTACACACTGCTAAAAGTAATTTGTACAATATGCAATTCAAGCCTATGTAAAAGGGAATGCATATATTTCCACATGCATGATTACTCCTTATTGCCACAAAAGAAATGCATGCCAAACATGGTCATTAGAGATATACAGTTAAAAGAGTGACTGGTGTGTGTGTGTGAGACATTAAAACATCCTGATTTATGCATTTTCAGGTTTGATGCAGGACTAAAGCAAATAAAATGCACTTTATTCAGCTGCTATTACTGTATCTGTGCTTCTTCCTACTTTATTACTTTATTTTGCTTTTTGCTGCTTGTTCTTAAAAGTGTCCAGTTGCATTTATTCTGATGCATTTTTTACTGCTTGTTACTAGCCTGATTAAATTGTAACTGCTATTATAAGCCTCTTAGTTTTGACTTAAGCACTTGGGCTTGAAACTAGTTGTCTTACATAAGGAAGGGTTGCAGTCTACACTCTTGTGGCAGGAGAGGCAGCTTACATCCTTCCAAGTTGGGAAGTTCAGATTGAAGGCTTATTGTGTCTGTTATTCTAAAAGTGTCTTAGTTCTGGCTTAAGCACTCGGGTTTCAGGCCAGTTATTTTACATTAAGAAGGTTTGCAGTCTACACTCTTGTGGGAGGAGAGGTGTGGCCTCCACTTTTCAGAGCTGGGAAGTGCTGGTTGAAGGCTTATTGTACCTATTATTTAAAATGTCTTTGTTCGGATTTAAGCTCCATTAACTGGAGCTGCTCTGCATTTGGAGTACTTTGCCAGAGGTTCATAGTGCTTCTGCTTGAATCCAAGCCATCCAAAGCTAATAACAGGAAATAACACTTATTTAGAATTTGATCTGCGCTTTTTCATCTCTATTTTACTGTTTTACTGCATTGATTTGTGCCTTTTAGACTGTTTTTACTGTTTGTGCCTGCTTATTACCTGCTCCTGTTTTGCACTGAAATATTGCTTAGTTAGGATACAGTAGATCCAGACTTGCTGAATCTAGCCTGTTTTTCATACATTTGAACTCATATCCAACCATCTTACATTAAGAAAGGCTGCACTGCACCCTTATGCAGAAGATTGTGGATATAGCCTTATTTGAGTTGGGGACTGCTGGAGGAGGATATTTGTTGTGATTTCTTATTGGCAGACTAGTTTAAAACTGTTTAATTTTACCTGTATATAAGCCTCATGTTTGCTCATAGCTGTGCACCATACAACAGGCATTAGTGGTGCCTTGGATACACATAAACACCTAGAAACTGTTTTTCCCTTAGAAACCAGTCAGTGAAACCCTCCCAGGTTCCCTGCTTCTCCGTGGGCAATGCAGCTGCATATTTCTGCACTGCAGGCATCTCAGCTGATCATTGAGCAGCATTACCACCACTTTTCATCCCTGATCTTCTATAGGATAAGTGCCCTTGTTATTCCCAAAGCAATAGCTGGTCTAATTTGCCCTCTCACAAATTAGTAATTAAGAATTACCTACTACTATGGGCAGTCAGTTTCTTCAGCAGCCTGATAGACATGGGCATCCTGAGGCAATGTAGCAATTGCCTCATGTATACTGACAACCACTTGCTCCTAAAGCAAACAAATACAGTATGTGAGAGATGTAACTATACCATGAAACTCGAATCTGTCCTCTCATGTAACAATAAACAGGACATCAAGCAGGTTATCAACACACACACCTCCCCACTCACACAAGATAAGATCAAGACACATAAACCCACACACACAGAGGTACTCACGAAGAGCCTACCAAAAGACCAGAGATCTCCCAAGCGCAAACAACCTACACATGCTGGCACATGGACAGAATCCACCACTACACATAACAACACATATATTAGTGTCTCAGTAATTAAGCCCCTAAGGAAAAAACATCAAAACCTAATGTCCTGGTCATAGATGATGCAATAGTGAGGCAAACAGATGTCCCCCTTACCAGGGTGAACAAGGAGAAAGTCACAGTCAGCTGCCTGTCTGGTGATAGGATCCATCAAATTACACACTCACTCAACTCACTTAGCAACAATTACTGTTATAGTACATGTTGGAGTGAATGACTTGTGATGTACCTCTCTGGACTATATAAACAAAGAAATGACTGAACTCTCAGATTATGTGTCCCAGGCAGGTATGTCCTTAGCCCTAAGCAGCATTCTACCATCACCTAAGATGATGCCACAATACAGACAAAAAATATTGATTTCAATAATTGGCTTAGCTTCTGGTGTCAGACCAGGGGATCCAATATTTGACAGCCTGAGAAGACATGTTTGACAGACCACATTGCTTTTCCAGAGATTAGATTCACCTGTCTCCGCAAGGCTTTTGGATATTGACAAAGATGCTTGCCATTCCCATAGTGCCTTTTTTAGGCAATGTCAAAACAACAAAACTTCCGATGTAAAGAAATCCAGTAGAGACAAATGTAAGGTCATGCTGCTTAATGCAAGGAGCCTAAACAGTAAACTGCACTTCCTGGAAACACTCTTCACTTGGAAGATGTGACTTGGTTCAAGGCCACAGAAAGCACACCGGCTGTACATGGCTATAATACCTTTCACATGTTCAGACCTCAAAACAAGTGTGAAAGAACCAAAGGTTGAGATGTATCCATCTTCATTAAATCCACATAGTCTTTGAGACTGCTAAAACAAGATTACTTTCTTGAGCTACTCCAGGTCCAAATAACTATGTGCAAAATAACATACCACATATTTGCTAGGTAAAGTTCTCCTATCATAAACCAGGAGAAGCACATCACCTACCTGTACTTTCTAGAGTCATTCAGTATACAGCCAGACACCTTGGTCATGGGAGATTTCAACTATCCTTACATTGATGGGTGACTTATATGAGCACAGATATGATCACTCAGAGGTTCCTGGATTTTGATAATTCAAATGCCCTGGAACAGTTGGTCTGCAGCCCTACAAGGGGTTCAAATGTCCTAGACCTAGTGTTTGCCAACATGGGGTGGGGGTCACTGCACTACTCCCTGTGTGTTGCACTCCCTAGTAAGGTCAGACCATAAATCAGTATCATTTGAAGTAAGGATCAGACCTGACACCCCCACAGGAGCACAAAAACTGAAGAATTTCTCCAAAGCAAACTATAGCATACTAAGAGATGGTATAAAACCTTTCAAAGCCCCTGCTAACACAGCCAGCAATGACTCCTATCCAGAAGAGTACACAAATGGGCCTATATATCCACTTATACAAGTGTATTGACTCAGCTCTATCTGACAGGACTAAAACTAGGTCCTCCCAAAAATATAAACTACCCTGGTGGACTGTAAGTATAAATAAGTTATATAACAAAAGAAAGTTATAACTTGAAACTTAATGAGAAGAAAGCTTTGAATGAACTTGTTTCAAGGAAAGATTTAAGGTTCATGAACGTGGATAAGGGTGGGGCTATTGTCATTATGAATGCAATGTAGCGGTGGTATGCAATGCCACGGTGGTATGGCGGTAGCGTTGTTACCTCACAGGAAGAGGTTCTCCCATTCGATTCTCAGCTGGGCTTGGGAGTGCCTTCTGTGTGGAGTCTGCATGTCCTCCCCGCAGTTGGGTAGTGTTAGAAAGACATGCGTGCGTAAATGGGCATGCCTACGTTGAAGGTTGGGCGTCGAACTGGCATCTCGGCATTTCATAAAAATCTACTGCCAATCATTAGCGGACCGGAGTTCCGCTGTGGTGACCCTTTTCCGGGAAAAGCCGAAAGACAAACAACAATATAGAAGCTACGAAAATTATGTTAGCAAACTCATTAGAGTATAGGAAATTTATGAAGTTTGAAATTGTCAAAAGTTATGCTTGTATACACAGTACATTATATGATTTGTTCACGAATTGCTATGATGGCTTAGTGGTTAACTACTGTGATTCTAGTGTACAGGGTTCTGAGTTTGAGCCTTGCAGAGGCAGTTTATTTCCCTGCTAGACAGGGGTCCAGGGAAATAAAGAGTGTGGAAAGAAATAGCCAGGGAATTGTTATGGCTAGGCTTGTATAGGCCCTAGGGCCGATAGCCTAGTACCAACCTATGAATTCTGAAATAACTAGGGACGTGTTTGAATTTTTGTGTGTGGATAATCCTAAGGTGGGTGTGATGTTTGGAATTCCCAAACCTCACAAAAGTATTGAAAAACCTCCATGTAGACCCATTATATCAGCTTCAGGCAGTTGCACTGATTGTATTTCTATGCATTTAACCACTAGTTAAGCAGCTTCCATGTTATATACCTGACTCTTGGGACTTTTGGGACCAGTTAAGTTCCTTTTTTTCTTCCTCAAATTTGAATTTGGATAAATTATTGATGTTCACTGTTGATGCTGTTTCCTTATTCACTTGCATCCCTAAAGATATTGGGGTTGATTATGTAAAGTGGTTTATGGGGAAGCATACATGTTTAAGTAACAACAGTATTATTACCTACACTGCTTTGTTAGATTTATTATTGGATAACAACTTATTTTTGTTTACTAATCAATTTTACACACAACTACAGGGGGTGGCCATGGAGGCCATTGTTGGTCCAACCTATCCAAATTTGGTTTTAGTTTGGTGGGACATGGAAATATTGTCACATATTCAATTCTCAGAACAAACTATTTTTTATAAAAGATTTGCAGATGATTTGTTTTTTTATAGTTTATAAGGACAACTTTAATGTGAATGAATTTGTGGAGCTTTTAAGTGCTAGTACGACATTTTTAAAGTTTGTGGTGGGTGAAATAGGTAACAAGCTTTCCTTTTTGGATGTTGATTTGATAATGGACATCAATAAGAATGTGTTTTTGAGTAGTATTCATCATAAGAGTGTTTTTTGTAACAGTTATGCCCATTTTAAGAGCTGCCACCCTTATTTTATGAGGAAAAATATTCTCAGATGACAGTTCATTCAAGCATCTCGAATGATAGTGGAAGATTCTGTTTTCTTAGAGGAAGTTAATTTTATTAAAGAGTTGTTCTTAGAAATGGGTTACCCTGGAGACCTACTTGATAAATTGGCTCAAGAGGTCATTTATAGGAGACAAGTAGATTTTTCTCCTATTTTGTTAAGAGGTTTTGTTAAAAAAGTACAGAATGATGTACTCAAGGGTACAGAGATAAATAACAAGGGGGCAGAAGGTCCTAGACTTTGTTTGGACAGGAATACTGACTATCTTCATTCATCAGATCATTAGTGATAATTGGAAAGCTGTCACAGGAAATGCAGATTTAGCCAAGGTTTTTGGTAAGGGCCCTCATTTTGTTTATAAGAAAAATCTAAATTTTAAGTAAATGTTAGAAAACAAGAATTTAGGGCCATCCATTATTTCTGGTTAAACTTGGGGCATGTTTAAATGTTCAGGTTATAGGGCATGCAGATTTATTTCTGAGGGTCCCTTTGTGCTTTTGGAACATCTGCAGTACACTATTCCTGTTCCTGGAAAATTGAGTTGTGGTACAGCAGGAATAGTTTATCTTGCAATGTGTTCAACATGCCCATGTTTTTATGTTGGTATGTCTACCAGAAGTTTAAGAAAAAGGGTATTAGAACATTTGTATGCTATAAAAACAAAAAAAAATAATAATGCCCTGTATAAACATTCTTTGACTTGTTCTAACTGGAAGAAATTTACTTTTCAATTTTGGAAGTTGATAAATGTGACCTTAGGGGAGGGTATTTTAGAAATTATGTGGAACAGAGAGAGGCAGAATGGCAGATTAAGCTTCCTTCTTATTTATCCCCCAGTTTAAATAACATGGTGAACGTGAAGGCTGCCAGCCTAGTCAGATAGGATTTTATGCATAATTCTGTCAGTTGCAAATATGAATG
This sequence comes from Protopterus annectens, assembly GCF_019279795.1. Taxonomy (NCBI): domain Eukaryota; kingdom Metazoa; phylum Chordata; order Ceratodontiformes; family Protopteridae; genus Protopterus; species Protopterus annectens. Next base: position 1,041,977,480 of record NC_056730.1, on the reverse strand, counting down.
TTGAATTACAGGCTTGTTTTCTTAAATGAAAAAATATGCTGTGACATTTTGAACTCAAACCAATGTAGCAACATTGCCCTCTGCTGTAAAGAAAGCTAAGTCAAGCATTTCTTGTCTGTCCTTTGAAATTGAAATTATTTCATGAATGTCTTTGATGTTCGCAATCCGGCTCCAACAGGGCTAGATAAAGGGTCCCTGCCTATTGTTTTAAGGCTAAAGTTAATGACCAGAATTTACATATGGAATGTCCTTTATTGCTCTGGTTTCTGCCTAGGTGTAAACAAATGTAAGTGCAGTTTCTGACAGCCTGGGAACACCAGGAAAGTGTAAAAAATGATGTAATTGGAATCAGGTCTGCAATAGCAATTTAACAAGAGAGAATCAGAAGGCATTAAGCATTTTTGTCTTGAACATCCAACTCACAGCACTGTCTTGCTCATATGTAAGTTATCTTAGACTATTGTTTTCTTTTAGAAATAACTAGGAATTAGAAAGATTAGACTGTGTTTTTCTGTGATGTCAGAAATGTACTACTGAATTATTTTAAGTATTTTTGTGTGATCTCTGAACTCTTGACTAGCACTGTGTAGTAGAAAGTATTGTCTTGTGGTTTTAATTATTTATTATTAAATATTTTAAATCCTTTCAACTGTGGCTGTTTTCTGTAGAGATAAGTTAAGCTCTAAGAGTACATTGCATGTATATAAGGATCCTGTACCAAATCACTCTAATAAGCCTTGACTGTTTAGTCATAACTACCAATTGGATAATAATATTACACTATAATAGTTGGACACCCTTTTAAGGGCCTTTGAGTAGCTGGTAAGTATTAGTGGGTTGTGGCAAGTGGAACTACCATATAGTCTGGGAGAAAGGGGCACAGCTGGAAAAACTGTACCAGCCTTCCCAGGAGTGTCTGTGTGGTAGTATAAACTCTTCTCAAGGTACATGTGTGTGTGTGTGTGTGTGTGTGTGTGTGTGTGTGTGTGTGTGTGTGTGTGTGTGTGTCAGCTACGTGGACAGGGACACGAAGCATTGGTTAGACAGAGAAAGTGCTTTAGGTTTTAGCTTGCCCACTAGGCTGAGATCTGGACCCTATAGCTGTGCCAGTGGGGAGTCTTATTGGGAACATGGAGAGCAAGGGAGCAACTAGCCCCGGACTGACTGTGATCTCTGTGTGCTCTTAAGGGAAATTGCACTTTACTGTGTGTATTTGTTATCCTTTCCTCATATATGAGATACCCTCGCTGGTGTTAGTGGTGAGGATTGAGGCTCCTTGATTGCTGGGCCAAGGCACATGCATCACATATTAATTGTTTGGCAGTGGTGAGATATCCACATCACATATTAAGTAGTTGTCAAATACTAATTGGCTTGTAGTGGTGTGGGTAGAGAGAATCCTGTAGCTTGTGTACAGTGAGTTTTGAAGGTGTTTTGTACTCTAAAACAGCCATGCAGTGAATACTCAGAGTTCAGATCACAATTGTTTTATTTCTTTTGTTAGCTTAGTTAGTCAGGGTGAGCAGGCAGCATGTCAGCAGAGGAGTATGGAAAGCTGACAAGGAGCCAGCTGGCTGAGATGTGCCAGGCTAGGAGACTGGTGCATGGAAACCTGATTAAGTCAGACCTGATTGCAGCCTTGGTTACAGCTGCATCAGAAAACAGCAAACAGGAGGGCAATCAGACTGGCAGTGGAGATATAAAACCCTCGGAGAATGGACAACTCAACCTTTCTGCAGTGGATTTAAAAATCCAGCTGGAGCTAAAGAGACTTGAGTTGGAGGCCAGGCATGTGGAATTAGAAGCAGCTGAGAGACTGAGGTGTCTAGAGAGTGAGGAGAATGAGAAACTGTTATGCCTAGAAGCTGAGGAAAAAGAGAGGAAGAGACAGCATGAGAAGGAGATGCTGACTATTGAACCAGAGTCATGGAGGTAATGGGGAAGGGAGTAACTGGACCCCAGAAGCACAAAAGGTCAGTAAATTTCTTCTGCAGTTTAAAGAGGGGGATAATTTTGATAGTTTCATTCATATGTTTGAGAGGGTATGTAAACAGTATGAAGTTGACCAAGGGCTCTGGGTACAGTTCCTGACCCCCTTACTCCATGGTAAAGTTGTAACTGGTTTATCTAAAATGTCTGACGTTGCATGTTTTGATTATACTGCTGTAAAAAAATTGTCTGTTAGAATTGTTTAAGCTAATACCTGAAACATATAGGGAAAAGTTTCCTGAGCATAGACACAAGGCAAATGAAAGCATGTGTGAATATGTTGCTGAAGTGAGCACTTATTTCCATAGGTGGCTGAGTGGATGTCAAGTCACCACTTTTGAAGGGATGGCAGACATTTTGGTGAGGGAACAAGCCCTTAGCACTTTGCCTGAGGACATGAAGATCTGGTTAGCTGATAGACAATGAGCTACTTCAGATGAGTTGGGGAAGAAGGGCGACCTATACCTGGCAAGCAGGGCAGCCCTGCACAGGAAGGGGACCCCCAGTACTGCTCATGGGTCTAAAGGAACCCATTGTGGGCAGCACAGACTGCCACAACAGAATTTGCCAGTAGCAGGGGAAGCTACTAGTCCAGGTACATGTCCAGGACCTAGGGTTAAATGTTTGAATGCAACCAATGGGGCCATGTGGCATACAGGTGTCCACAGAGGCAAGGTGGGGCACAACAGGTGAGGGAGCCTTTAAGTGGGAAAGAAAAAATGCCAATAGTAGGTTGTCCTGAGAGAAAAAGAGTACCAAACTACCATCCTGCAGACGTCCTGATAGGGAAGGATTTGGATGAGGCAGTACCATGTGCTTATGCAGCTACATGCATTGAGGGTAGGAGACAAGCATGTGGGTCTGATAGTATGGGGGAGACCCAGACAGACTGCATACTTGCAGCCAGGACTGCTGAGGTGGTTACTTCAGGGAGGGAGCTACTCTGTAGCAGTGAGACTGAAGGTGAGCCACAGCTGCTTGTGGGTACTGATGTTCCCTTGGACAGAGTGACTGCAAAGGTAGAGGTGAATAGTAGTACCCAGGCTGACAGTGAGGCAGCACTGTCAGTGGATGGCAGACTTCCTGTGGAAGGGGAGCTGGGAAAAGTTACAAGGAGAGAGTTGAGAAAGGCTCAGCTTTCTGACCCTACATTGCAAGACCTGAGGCAGGTAGCTAGGGAGGCACCTGATTCTCAAGGAAAGTGGGAATATGTATACTGGGACAAAGGGTTACTATACAGAGAGTGGACACTTGAGGGAGGGCTAGAGGGTGAGAGAGTACAGCAGTTGGCAGTGCCTAGAGTCTCCCATCTGGTGCTTTTAGCCATAGCCCATGATATTCCCTTTGCAGGTCATATGGGCATAAAAAGTATAAAGAGGTGTATTATGCAGAACTTCTATTGGCCTGGAATTTCCAGAGATGTAACTGGGTACTGCAGGACCTGTGAACAGTGTCAAAAGTTAGGCAAGGCAGGAGACAAGGTGAGAGCTCCTTTGATGCCTTTGCCTGTGATTGAGGAGCCATTTCAGAGGGTAGCTATGGATATTGTGGGTCCTCTGAGTATCCCAAGTTCCACAGGGAAAACATATATCCTAGTGGTAGTGGATTATGCTACACGATACCCTGAGGCAGTGGCTTTGTCCTCCACTGAGGCAGATATACAATCAAGTCCATGCTATGGGCATTTGCAGATCAGTTTAAGAGAGAGTGGGACAAATATTTGCCTCATCTGTTGTTTGCTTACAGAGAAGTTCCCCAGGAATCCACAGTCTTTTTACCCTTTGAGTTAGTGTATGGGCATAGGGTGAGGGGACCTCTAGATTTAATTTGAGATGAGTGGAAAGGTGAGTGCGAGTGTCACAAGGAGTCTGTTGTGGCATACGTCCTAAATCTCAGGACAAGGCTCAGGGAACTCATGGGCTTGGCCCAGGAGAACCTGGCAGAGACCCAACAACAGAAAAAGATGTGGTACGACAAGAATGCTCTAACTAGAGAGTATACTGTGGGGCAGCAGGTAATGGTTCTCATTCCTGGCTGAAACAACAAGCTGCAAGCAGCTTGGGGGGGACCCTACAAGGTGGTGAGAAAGTTAATTAATGTTAACTATATGGTGGAACTGCTAAACAGATGGCAGGGGCATAAATTGTACTATGTTAACATGATGAAACCTTACCATGATAGGGAGGCCCTTGTGCTGAGCATTTGCTTTGGATTGCAGGAGGAGTTTGAGAGATCTGGGGACTGATCTCCACAGTGAGGCACAGGCTGACACCTCAGTGGAAGGGGTATCAATGTCCCAGCAGCTATCTCCTACCCAGGTTTGAGAAATCCGAGCAGTGTTTCAGGAATTTGGGGGCATGTTCACTGGGAAACCAGGGTGCACCCACCTGGTGCAGCACCAGGTGGATACCGGACCCCAAAGGCGTATTAGGCAGGCCCCTTATAGAGTGCCTGAGAGAGTCAGAGGGAGGAGGTACAGGAGATGTTGGAACTAGGGGTGATTCAAGAGTCCAACAGTCCCTGGGCCTCCCCAGTGATGCTGGTGCCAAAGAAGGATGGCAGCACAAGGTTCTGTGTGGACTACAGGAAATTAAATTCTCACACAGAGTGAGATGCTTTCCCCATGCCTAGGACAGATGAGGCCCTAGAGCAGCTGGGTGGGGCTAAATATCTTACAACTATCGATCTTACCAAGGGTTACTGGCGGGTGCCCTTGATTCCCAGTCCTAGAGAGAAGTCAGCCTTTGTGACTCCTTTTGGCTTGTATGAGTTCACAAAGATGACCTTTGGGATGAAGAATGCCCCAGCAACTTTCCAGATGCTGGTAGATCATATCCTAGTAGGAACTGGAGAGTTTGCTCTTGCTTACCTAGATGATATTGTCGTCTACAATCATTCCTGGTCATAGCACCTTCAGCATGTCAGGGAGGTGCTGAGCAGACTACAGAGGGCAGGATTGACCATTAAGCCAAGCAAATATCAGGTGGGTATGGTGGAGGTCTCCTACCTAGGACATAGAATGGGGAGTAGTAAGATAAGGCCAGAACCTGCCAAAGTGGAAGCCATTCAGGCATGGCCTGCACCTGTTACCAAACAGCAGGTGAGGGCATTTTTAGGGACAGCAGGGTACTACAGAAAGTTCGTCCTCAGTTATAATACCATTGCTGCTCCCTTCACAGACCTGACAAAGAAGAACAGGCCAGATAAGATAATGTGGACCCCAGCATGTGTGCAGGCATTCCAGAAGCTTAGATATGCTTTGTGAGGACCCCCTATGCTAGCCAGTCCATATTACAGCAAATAATTTGTTGTGCAGGTGGATGCTTAGAACCATGGGGTGGGGCTGTACTTAGCCAGATTTCTTCAGAGGAGGAAGAGCACCCAGTGGTTTATCTCAGTCATAGGCTCCAACCCAGGGAGGAATACTATGCAGCTGTAGAAAAGGAATGTCTAGCCATAGTGTGGGCAATGCAGAAACTTTAGCCTTATCTGTATGGAAGGAAATTCACTGTTATGACAGATCACACCCCCCTAACATGGTTAAACACAGCCAGCCAGCAAAATGCCAAGTTGCTAAGAAGGAGCCTGGGATTGCAAGCATATGATATGTCAGTGCAGCACCGGAGTGGGAGTAGCAATGCCAGTGCAGATGGGCTCTCAAGACAGGGAATGGGGTAGGTATACTCAGCTACACCTGACCCTCTCAAGCAGCGTTTCTCAAGGGTCACTTGAAAAACTAGCTTGAGTTCTCCAGGGGGGAGAAATGTGATGGCTGAAAGCCTAGCCAGATATGATTTTATACATAATTCTGTCATTTGTAAATATGAATGTTGAATTACAGGTTTGTTTTCTTAAATGAAAGAATATGCTGCGAAATGTTGAACTCAAAACAATGTAGCAATATTGCCCTCAGCTGTAAAGAAAGCCAAGTCAAGCATTTCTTGTCTGTCTTTTGAAATTGAAATTATTTCATGACTGTTTTTAATGTTTACAATTCGGCTGCAGCCGGGCTAGATGAAGGCTTCCTGCCTATTGTTTTAAGGCTAAAGTTAATGACCAGAATTTACATGTGGAATGTCCTTTATTGCTTTTGTTTCTGCCTAGGTGTAAAAGAATGTAAATGCATTTTCTGTCAGCCTGGGAACACCAGGAAAGTGTAAAAAATGATGTAATGGGAATCAGGACTGCAATAGCAATTTAAACAGAGAGAATCAGAAGGCATCATTTTTGTCTTGAACATCCAACTCACAGCACTGTCTTGCTCATAGGTAAGTTATCTTAGACTTGTGTTTTCTTTTAGAAATAGCCAGGAACTAGAAATATTAGACTAAGTGTTTTTGTGTGATGTCAGAACTGTACTACTGAATTATTTTAAGTATTTCTGTGTGATTTCTGAACTCTTGACTAGTACTGTGTAGTAGAAAGTTTTGTCTTGTGGTTTTAATTATTTATTATTAATTTTTTTAAAACCTTTCAACTGTGGTTGTTTTGTGTAGAGATAAGTTAAGCTCTAAGAGTACATTGCATGTATATAAGGATCCTGTATCAAGTCACTCTAATAAGCCTTGACTGTTTAGTCACAACTACCAATCGGATAATAATATTGCACAGTAATAATTGGACACCCTTTTAAGGGCCTTTAAAGTAGCTGATAAGTATTAGTGGGTGGTGGCAAGTGAAACTACCATATAGTCTGGGAGAAAGGGGCACAGCTGGAGAAACTGTGCCAGCCTTCCCCAGGAGTGTCTGTGTGGTTGTATAAACTCTTCTCAAAGTGCATGTCTGTGTGTCAACTACTTGGGCAGGGACACAGAGCACTGGTTGGACAGAGAAGGTGCTATTGGTTTTAGCTTGCCCACTAGGCTGAGATCTGGACCCTATAGCTGTGCCAGTGGGGAATCTTATTGGGGACCTGGAGAGGAAGGGAGTGATCAGCCCCGGACTGACTGTGATCTTTGCGTGCTCTTAAGGGAAATTGCACTTTAATGTGTGTATTTGTTATATATAAGATGCCCTCTCTGGTGTTAGTGGTGAGGATTGAGGCTTCTTGATTGCTGGGCCAGGGTATGGGTACAGGTGTCACAGTGAACATCAAATATTTAAAAAAAAAATAGGAAGATTACTAAAGGTAATATACAGGGGTAAATGCCCTTATGTTTTTAAGCAGTGTGTAAACATAAAGATATATATTTTTGTAGTATGTTTTTGTAAGCATTATTACGTATTTAATTGATTTATTAATGAGATAACATGATTGGTTAAATGTTTTTTGAATGGTTTAAAAGTGTTTTGGCAGTGTAATTTAATTATTTCTGATGAAGTCTTTGGGACGAATAGTGAACATTAAATTTTAATTACGCTAAAAAACTTTTCTAGCTTCTCCAGTGCTATTCTTGGTGGAATTTATGTATTTTGTACTGTGGGCACCTTGGCCTGTTTGTGTGTTGCTTTTTTCTTTTTATTGGTAAATATTAGAATTAGTAATAACTTCCTTTGGAGTAGGCATTTCAATATATTTAGTAAGGTTGCCTTTTAAAATGGCCACTTCTTCCTTCAAAAGGGTAAGCTCTGAGTCAGACACAGCCATGGCAGAAAGACCCAGTTGGTCCAATGATTCCTTCTTTTTCTCACACACCAAATAAATCACAAGAATTAAAACAGTGCAGTGCATGAAAACAGACTCCAAACATAAAAATAAAAGAAAAAAATGCAGTATAACAAAGGCATAAATGGTTAAAAGCTTGCCTTTATTAAAACACAATCTAGTATTAAATAATTAAAATCTCCTTTGTTAGAACCATCATGAAAACCAGCATGGTCATACTCAACACTTCCCTAAGCTGTAGAAAAACTTAAGTTTTTTTGTAAATCACCCATGGAGGTGCAACAAATTTCTTCCTGTACAAGTATGAGGTAATGTCAGCATGTGCTTGATTTTATGATGCACTGTCATTTCCGGTAGAGTTACTAAATATATTGTAGGATACTGGATCCTGCCATTGTACTTGGGGACTGCATTCCACTTTCCTCAGGCTGCCTCATAAATATAATCCTGTTATCATCATCATCATCACTTCAAAAGGCATTCTGCTGCTGATATCTTCAACATTTAGTGGTATAGTGGAACTGTTTGTTTCCACTGCAGACATTGGAAGAAATTAATTGAAAACACTACTAATAGAGAAGTAACATACACCACTGTATGCTGAGTAAGGAGGTGTGGAGGAAACTTACCATGTAGACTGCCTTCATTGTCATTATGTGCAGAAATTAAGGGTTTACCTGTTAATAGTAATTGACATGTGTTGACTGAAATCATCTTGTGTCCGTATTCAGTTCATTGCATAAATATATGTTACTGTTTTTAAGCTAGCCTTCCTGAGCAGACATGTATTGCTGTTGCAGATATTTTTAATAGCCTGTGTCCACACCACCACTGATTATTCCAGTCCCATCATCTTCTGTGTCACAGTCATTCTCATGAATGGAGAGGAGGGTTATCCCTCCAGTACTAGTATGGAGAATTGCATTCTGTCTCACCTTACCTTGAGCATGCCCTATCATATCATTTTCCTTCTTCTTGCACTGTGTTAATGAGTGGTTACTTCCACCAACAGCATGAATAATATCAATAAAAACTTGATTCCAGACCTTTGCCCTCTCAGCTTCTTTCGGCCTCATTTTCCATAAAGGTGTTTGCCATGGGTCTATATTAGAACATCAGAAGTTTAATGGTTTGAACCTTTAATGATCGAACTATTAAAATTTAGAATGTTCAGAAAAAAATAAATAAAATAAAAAAAGAAAATCTAAAGGTGTAGGCAGGGGGGAAAGCCCCCCTGCACCCCCACACCCCCCGCTACTTAAATATGCCAACTCCGAGACCGCACTACATTGAAGTAAGTGGAAATCTCCCCTTACAGATATTTCTGTTTACCCGTTCGATGTTTTGCACTTTCGCTATTCTTGTGTCGACAATGTCAGATTCGACATTGTCGGCTTTCGAGAATACAATAGGTAACCATTTGCCATATGTTCTAAGAGCTTCCATGAGGATACTGTTTTCCTCATGGCTAAAGTTATCCTTTCTCTGCCTTGATACCTGGTTTTGCATCATTACTGCACCTAAAACAATATACCGCAATCATACACAAAACATTTTCATGTAATCATCAGTCAGGCAACACAACAATGAAAGCATACCTGCCATCACTCAAGAAAAGTTAGGTGACACAAACCCCATGATTATATACTTGTGAGTATAAATGCAGTCAAGTAAGGTTGTGTTGAACAAATCTGCACCATCATGAATACATTCACAACAATAAGGCAATCAGTTTGTTAACAGATCCATTCTTCCTCTACCACTTTCTTGTATTCATAACACTGTCATTATTTCATTCAAAAGTGACACTCAGAAATCTCCCACTGCAGACACGTGCATGTTGTGCCAGCAAAACATCCTTGACACTTCAGTACTTCACGATTAAATCACTGCATTTCTACCATGTGTGCACAATCACTGAATGATAAGGTAACTTATCTTTGTCATCACATGCATTTCCATAGCTGCTGACATGAATTTGCATTTACAAATTATAGTTTTACAGCATATCCTAAACTGCCCATCTTATCAGTAACGCAGACATTTCTTCCAGTAAACTCAGTAATCTAACACTGTTTTCAATGGTTTCATTTTACATTAAGAAGGTTGCAATTCTAGTGGGACAAGAAAGTACACTTGACTGAAACAGACAAGAGAGCTTGAAGTGACAACTTCTTGTAGCTCGTTATTTGATTTGAAATATGTAATAGTCCAAACTCAGGAAACATTGTGTAATATAAAAACAATATAATACATTTTTATTCAATTGCAAGGTAAGAATTCACGTTAAATAATGAAATAATACTTTTTGTTAACTGCACCACTTGAGGCCTTTCAGAAGGAACACCACCTCAGCAGAATGTGTTGTGCAAAACAGTCCAAAATGTGATTATTCCTTAAATGATACCTTATGACAGCACTGAACAGTAGTCAGTGAGCACTCAAGCATGACTTTTGCAAACAATAATATGAACACCTGTTCTGAAATAAAAAATATGAGGGAATGTCAGATGAGCAGTGATAGAAGACCATGCACCACACAGCATAGCACGTATGTCACTACATACATTAGTTATACTTTGTGTGTGTTTTTTTACAAGAAAGGAAACACTAACCTGAATGTCATGCCGTCTCTTTTCCTGCACAGCTGTATGCCATGCACGAGTCTGCAGCATGAGGTCCATTCCTACTGCTGCTGGCTGGACACCATTTGTCATAGTAGAACTGAAACTGGGAACTGCAGTGGCAGCATGGGTCACTTCACCACCACACTAGTACATGAACTTGCTGTACAGAATGCAATATCCAGTAAACATTCTGCATGCAGTAGCTCGGCCTTATTGAAGGAAACTCCCAGACGTATCCAGACACCCAAAATTACTCTTTGAGAGGCATAAGACCTCTCAATGACAATATGGGTCTGGGACAGGGCTGTGTTGTAACTGTCTTCAGCAACTCAGCTTGGATTTCTCACTGATGTCATGTGTCAAATCTCCAGGAAACAAAGGGAAGAGAAGGGGGGGGGGTGCAAAAGAAGGAAAAAGCAGTTTAATATTTTTACCATGAATAACTACTTAAATAATGTATATATATATATATATATATATATATATATATATATATATATATATATATATATATATATATATATATATATATATATATATATATATATATATATATATATATATATAAATATATATATATACATATACATATATTTCCCCCAGTTATCAACAAAATTACCTCTGGGCATTCTACCATGCAGGAAGAGATGGTTGAGTAAGTTAGTATGCCAGATATAAGATTCACATGCACTGCCATGATGCTGGTTAGAAACATTGGTGATGCACCGCATGTATCACACTCTACCTAGCAATTGATGTAATAGTAGTACTTCATACTGTGGTACCACTCCTCTCATGGACTAAATGGGGCCCTGAATGCAACATAGGTGCAATCTATCACATGAATACCCTAGGAAAAGATGCCAAGCCATAAAAGGCACTCATAGTCTGGGTTTGCTTATGAGGTGGCACCAGGAAATAGATGTACTGGTCCACATGTACTGATAGTACATCCAGGAGCTGGAAAAGTATCCTCAAGGCAACAGCCTGTGAGATACCCAGTATGTCCCCAGTCTGTCTCTGGAAAGTCCCCATGGCAAGTATAGTGAAGGTTGCACATACCTTTGTATCCATAGGGCTGGAAGTCTACATATCTTCTAGTGCATTTGTGGAACCATACATACTCACTAAGTCCTTTACAAAATCACTGACAACTCTGAACCTATCAAGTAATTGCTGATTGTCAAAATTACAGTGAGCTATTCTATGCCTATACCTCCAGCTTTTGGCTGGTAAGTGTTATTGGGTACAAGCAGTTTTGACTCTACAAATACAAGCATCTCACACACCAGAAAATAACAAGGCTAACAGCAAGTAACAGCATCATTGCAACTAAAGCTAAATCAGAATTATGCTTTCCAAGATTTAAAACATGATTTCTCTTCAGAAAATTGCTCACTTCTGCTGCTGCTGCTGCAAAAAAAAAACTAAAATCAGCACATTTAAAATTTGTTTATGAATTTTTGAATTCACTTCAGCATCATAGGTGTGGATTTTGTAACTGCATTGCTCAAAATGACATTATAATGATTACAGTACCTCAGGCTATGCACTAACATTTGACTAGTGTACATCCCTCAATTTTCTTCTGCTACATCATTACCTTTTTATGTATAAACACAGCTGCAATGTTCTGTTTGTTAGTATATTCATATATTATGTTGTTTATATTTATCTTTTAAAATACAGCTACATAGTTTTGCCTGTTTATTTATTTATTTACTCACTGACTTACTTGCAACTTACTTATGTTTCTTAACTGCAAAATTCTGACTGGCAGGATTCACTTCTGCAGATGTCTGGAGAAAGTGTCCCCCCATTAAGATACAAAGAACAAAATTAGAATACATACACATGTGTTTTTTGGGACCCCCCCCCCCACTATGACTCAGTAATGCACATGACAACTCGAATAATATAAAAACAACAGGGTTCCAATAATAAGAAAATTTTGTTTGACTGCTTAATCCAATCCAGCGTCACAAGGGTGATAAAGCTTATGTTGGCACTTAACAGTTACAAGCCAGAAAATAAAATATCCTGATTCTCATACCAACAAGCATACAAATACAAACGCACACACACACACACACACACACACACACACACACACACACACACACACACACACACACACACACACACACACACACACACACCTACACTCATTCAGATTTGCCATGCACATCTATAATAGGAGGACACTTGTCACTTATGGCACATTTTAGGGTTTGGGGATATGGTGGACCTTTAAAAACCCACATGAATACAGGTAGGATGCCTGATTATGTGCAAAAAACACTACATCCATGGAAGTTGGACAGTTAGATTGAGAACAGGAAATTCATCCCTGGTTTGGCACCTATGTCTGTAATGGATACAGGCAGCCAATAAATGGTTAATCTCCCAAGGCCCTGCTTACCCTTACTAAGGGTACCAGAACTTGTCAGACATATGGGATGCATGGCTAGGATTAAAAAGGCCCCAGTGGTCATTAGACTAGTACACATCTATGAGACTATGATATGAACAGAATAGAACTGCACAGGATGGCTAGACTAGTACACATCTACTGTATGAACCTATGGACTGAATAGAAAAGAACTGCCCAAGACAATAAAGTGTAGGGAGGTAGTAGTGCTGACGGCTGTGCCACTGTGTTGCCCAACCTCACAAATATAATTGGAAAATTATCGAGAGAGGAAACTGAGCATCAAACATAGATATGCAATGAAAAGATCATTTTAGCAATGTCACAGGGCAAAAAATGTAATACAATCTCACAGGGCAAAAAAATGTAATACAATCTAGCAAAAAGGAAAATAAAAAGTAGCAGAATTTGGGTAAATCAGTATGATAGAAGGGATTATGACTGGTCACTGATCATAAAGAACATGTCATGTGTTTGAGACAGATGTGAAGAAATTCACCTTGAGGGTGGAGTAAAGCATAATATGTATAACTGAGTCTTACTATCGTGTCAAGAGCACATAATATATGACTTTTGATCAGACAGACCTGATCATAATTCCTTGCAATATGTGAAGCTTTACCTGTCACACTAGCTACTGAAAAAAAGTGTTGGAATGTAAAGTGTTTTACCAGTTAGAAAGCTGTAGCACACTTAGTGCTGCCTCACAGGCATCCACCAGAAGCAAAGCATATCATCGATCCTGTAAAACACTACAATACATTTCATGGTGCCAAATACAAAAAAAAAAAGTGTAGCAGTTCAAGGTATTATACAACTTTTAAAGCTGTTCTAGCTTTTGAACAATGTGGTGACAGTGGTTATGCTCTAGCACAAGACTAGAGCATAATTTATGCAGTAGTGTGAGATTAACACTTTATAGAACTGACTGTGTGAAGACACAGTTCTCCTTGCACTATACTCACCATGGTAAGTTCACAATCAGAATGATGCCATAGTATTCTATCAAGATGTGAAAACTATAAATTGTGGGAACAAAACATGCAGAAAAATGTTTTGGAGGATGAATAAGGTTTAAGAGAAGGCAGGAACTAAATAATTTATATAATGTTCTTGGAGTATAAGATATATAACAATATATATGATGTGTAATATTTGTAAATGTGAACTTGTTAATATGGTTTGATTACTTTTATGTAAATCTAAGTTTGCTTATGTTACAAGTGATAATTTAAAATATTTGTTTAAAAAAGATGTGAAAACTATGCCTTTGACCACATCCAGGAATTCAATATGGAATAATTCCGATGTGTTTCTACAGAAACACAGTACAAACATCTTTTACACACTCTATAATTCCATTAATACAGCTGTCCTAGAAATCAGTAATAAGTTCATTAATGAAAAACAAAATCAAAGGAACATTTCCTATCCCAAGAAAATAAATATAGGTAATTAAAACTATGAATACTAAATTCTGACATGTTGATGCATATATTAAATGTGAAGGATATTTTATCATTTTGCTCTATTTTTGTTTAGGCTTACGGCCCTACAGAAGTGTTTTGTACATGTCAAAGGCAAAAGTCACATTTGTGATGGACAATATATTATTGCTAGTGAATATAGTCTTGGTTGCAGGAGGATTGTCATATTTATTTTTAATGCAATTTTGGAATGAGGTGTGTATGTGTACAGGTTCAAGAAAGTGACTGTTTGATTTATTCAGCCTATTTTATTTATTTATTTTAAACATTTTATAATTATATGCTTATGGAAAAATGACTGCTCTCCATCCAGAAAGCATATTGTGAAGAAGCCAACAAGATCAAACAATTATACCTAACGTCTGCCTGGCACATGAAATGACAGAAACAGCAGTCATCTGACAGATCATAAATCATTACAGTAGTCTGTGAAATCACATTACTTCATTAGCAGTCCTGGAAGAACATGCAGACATTCTAGGGCAGCTCAATTTGTTTATACTATCTTCTTTACAGATTTATTGAATATCTTGCTATTTGTTCAGCTATGCAAATACTAACATTCTGTTTTTCTGAACAAACATGCTACTTTCCTAAACACCGAGCAACTGCAGATATAATCCTTTGACTGTAAGCTGCTTTGAAACCCTTCTCACTCTGTAGAAACATAAAGTATGTTGTAGTCACATTGTAATGTGAGAAATACTTTTGCAAGTATATGGCTTAGGTTTCTTTGAATCTTTTCATACATACAGTAACCAAACTATCATAAGGTGGAATATGGTCTGTTTCCCAGACTGCACCTTTTAGTTTGCTGCACAACATTTTCTACGGTACAGTCACTAGATAAGCATTTGTAGTTATTCCCTCTAAGTTCAAACATTGCCTCGGCATCCATTTGTCAATAATAGCTTACCCTAAGAGATGCTATTGCCCTATTAGAAAGGTTAAAATAAACCATCATTATTTTGATCCTGAAAGAAATATATCACCGTCATCATCAACCCCCTTTTCCCATTTTTTCTACATGGGGTATGGGTGTTGTGCTAGCTGTCATCATCTCTCTCGATTCAATGCTACTCTCCTGCCCTCTTTGACACTCGTGCTTGACTGTTGCAGATCTTCACTCACACAATCCGTCCACCTCTTTGCTGGACACCCTTGTTTCCTTTTACCTTCTTCCTGTTTGTCCCAAATCTTCTTCACCAGATTGTTTTCTGCTTTTCTACATATGTGCCCAAACCACCATAATCTGTTCTCTTTGATATTTTCTGCAATTGAAGCTACTTTAGCTTCTGCTCTTATGTATTCATTTCTTCAGCGGTGTGCATCCTACCACCCATCTCTGGCACTTCATTTCCATCACCTCAAGCTTCCACATCTGCTTTGCCTGTACTGCCCAGGTTTATGTACCATACAGTACTACTGGTCATACCACTGTTTTGTACACCTTACCTATCAGCTTCTTTGGCATTCTTCTGTCATACGCTATACCTGACACTCTATGCCAGTTGGCTGCAGCCCCTTTGATTCTTACTTTGACCTCTTCATTCAGACTTCCCTTCTCCTCAACCACCCCTCCCA
Source organism: Protopterus annectens (assembly GCF_019279795.1). Classification (NCBI taxonomy): domain Eukaryota; kingdom Metazoa; phylum Chordata; order Ceratodontiformes; family Protopteridae; genus Protopterus; species Protopterus annectens. The sequence goes on along the minus strand of NC_056730.1, from coordinate 1,041,961,757 downwards.
TATACTTGAAGCTGTTAACCTGTTCCACTGTTTTCCCCTTCTATCTCAATTTTCAGCTTCTTCTGATTTCCCCCAATTTGCCGCCATTACTACTGTCTTATATGTGCTTAGTTTCATCCCATGTTCCTTCAATTTTGCATTCCATTCTCCTATCCATTGATGAAGTCCTTGCTCAGAGTCTGCCTGTAATGTCACATTGTCTGCATACAGCAACTTTGTTGATCTGTCCCCTCCGATCTATTTGCTAATGTAGTCTATCACCAGTATGAACAGCAGTGGGCTCAGTGCTGATCCATGGTGTGCACCTACTCCCACTGGGAAACCCTCTGTAAGACTGAACACTGTTCTTACTTGAGTCATTGGATTCTTGTATGTAGCATGCACTAATGCTACTAATGTTTCTGGGACTTTGAGCCTCCATAGTACTGCCCAAATCAGCTTTCTTGGGACCTTGTCATACAATTTCTCCTGTCTCCCAATTGTGCTGCATTCTGATTTGAATTAAGACTGTTCATCTCCCATCGTACATTCTAGCACTCTGTGTATCTGTTTATCAACCACCCTCTCCAGAACTTTCATGCAATGTGACAGGAGTTTGATACCTCTGTACTGCCCACAGTTTAGTATGTCCTCTTTGTCCTTGTACACTGGCATGAGTATGCTTATTCTCCAGTCATCTGAGATACACCTTTCTCTCCATACTCCTATGAGTATCCTCAGCAGTCAATTATCCCATTCTCACCTATCTCACCCAGCATCTTTATCATATCTGCTGTGACCTCATCTGAGCCTGCTGCTTCCCCTGACTTCCTTAGTATAATTCTTACTTCTTCTAGGGTAAGTTCCTCTTCTTCTCTCATTGTAGGCTCTGTCTGGAGCAGTACAGCTTCTGTGGGGTTTTCTTCATTTAGGAGCTGCTGGAATTGCTGAGCAGGTCATTACTAGCACCCCTTATGAACAGTGTCTGACTATCTTTATCTTTCTGTACTCCTTCCATAACCAACCAGTATTCCTTCCTAGCCTGGTCGGTCTTTTCTGTTTCCTACTATATTATTTCCTGCACTCCTTTCTCTTTTGATGACTCCATGGACTTCCGCATTCCACCACCAGCTTTCCCTATGTACCTTATTTCCATAGCTGGCTCGGTCACATATCTGTTCTGTAGTCTTCACATGCTGCCATTTTTCTTCAACTCCACCTATTTCCTCCTCTTCTCGGAATGCTAGAGCCCTAAGGAACTCCTTGAACTGTTAACTGTTTCACTGGGAATTACTTTGTAATCACTGATTCTACCAGTTCGGACACCATGCCATCAACTTCTATGCTGCATCCTATCAGTGAACTTGTAACAATTCATGTTTGGCAGGTTGTTTTTTTGGCAGTAGGCAACTGGCCACTGCACTGAGCTTTAGGGCACCCACCATTAAACACTGGTACGTAGACTGGAATAGACCATGTCCAGTAACTACCATGCCCATTTTTGGCAACATTAGTCCTCATTACCAAATCACCTAGAGCCATATTTTACACTATTTAGTGGCTGCCACAGCATCCTGTTTATGATCAGTGTTCTGCTATACTGTGTACCACAGTAAATGCCCAAAGTGGTTGGTCTGTACAACTCTTCCTCCTAAAGGGCACCATGGGGGAACCACAGAGACAACAGGCTAACTCCAAACATGCATTGGCTAGAGGTCAGGACTGAATCTTGTACCTTGTGCATTGGAGGTGAAGACCTTAACGATTATGCCAAATGGCCTCCCAAGAAATATATACATGGCTTTAATTTATTAGAGAATTACGCCTTGAAAAATGTTTGCTCACAGTCGCAAAAGTGACAAGGCATAATTTCCCTTTGTGAAACCACCTTGTAACTGCTGGCTATTCTGTCTTTATTATTATAGAATCTGAGAAACTAGATGTGTTCAAGTTTAATGCAAAACTGGAGGATTCTTAAACAACTCTGTAACTTTGGTGCATATAAAATTTCTGGTAAATTTGCTATCTTGCTCCAGTTATATTGAATAGTTTTCACATAATCACTGCTAATGTTTCTGCAGGACAAATGCTGTCTTTTGTGATGCTACACAAAAGATTTGTACTCCATTGCTAGAAAGTCATGGAAATTACTCAGCTCATCTGACTATCCATCTTGCCCATCTTCTCAGATTGCATATGCCCCCATAGACACAGACATGCTACTGTCACCATCTTTTTCATGTTGGGAATTAAACAAAGTTAAATAATCATTTCAAAGCCCCATGTACACAAACAAATGGAATTTGTGTTTTCTTAACATCAAACATATTTATTCCATAAACAGACATAAGCGCTTTCGCAGAGATACTGCTTCATCAAACATATTTAGTTCATAGGTTCATACTAGGCTGTTGATCAGATGGATCATTTCTAACTTATCCTCAAGATTCCATTTCTTAATCACCCTACAACACAAAATGACCACTACCTGATTTCTTCCCTTTTGAATGATGGTCTGCTGGGCCAAACATTGAGTAAATTTACAGTTTCCCATGCATTCATCCAGGTTGCAACTGAAGAGAGTCAGGGAAGTACTTTGTTTTACATCTAAGGGAAGTCTATTCTATAAAGGAGGGATTCATGGACATAATGTTCTATCTTACCAGCAGGTCCTGTTTGTATTGTGGTGAAATTTTAGGTGTTTAAATTGTTGTTTGTATTGCTGATGCATAGGAGGTCACATAGGACTGGATAGTGTCAGACTTTATAGGCAAGGCAAAGGCCTCGACTTGACTATAAGAAAGACAGAAGAGAGAGAGAAAATGCTTTAGTAAGTCTATCTAGCTCACAAAAGCCATATCTTTAGTGTTCTTTGTGAGGAAATGTTGTGGACTTTCAAGATGATTTATATGTTTAGTCGAGTGTATTCTAAAATGGGCATTATATTCTATCATGGGTCTGAAAGGGAGAAGTAGAAAAATAATAATTTCCTTTAACTTAGAAGACGAATCCCTTTTAATCATTCTGGTTAGGTAAAAAGATTTTCCTAATGACAGTGGTCAACAGGTAGTTAATTGTCAGTGACAGTACCCAAGTTCTGAATAGCTGTGCCAGTTTTCAAATGGGTGTCATCTATGTTGTAAGGTATGTGTGTGCTAATGGTTTGGTAAAGCCACTTCACTATATAGGACATACATCTTCTGGCATAATTTATTGTGTCAGTTAAAATACTTAACATGTAAAGGATGTAATTTTTAAAAGAGTGATAGCACCATAAGAGAGAAAGAAAGAAAGAAAGAAAGAAAGAAAGAAAGAAAGAAAGAAAGAAAGAAAGAAAGACAGAAATGACTAGCTAAGAGAAATACACACGGTGAACTAAATAACTGAATATTTTTTTGTTCATTTATTTAGCAATTGGGTGACTGGCAAATCTGAATACCCCTTATTGGTACAACCCAGGCACAAAAGTAAAGACAAATACAAAAGGAACAGAATAAAGCATGATACACAGTTTGCAATCATTAGGCAATGTGCAATGCTACATATTTTGCAAATAGCAAATATATTAGCATCAGTTTTTTAACGCACACAGGCAGAAAATGTTAAGTGTAGCAGTGGACCTAGATTTGCTAACTCTAAAGCCATCTGGCTGAAAAGTAATTGCAATGAAACTAAGAAGACTAACAACAAAACTCGAGTACAGTTCTCTATGTGGAAGAAAGGTATCCATAGCCATCATGTAAAAAGCTGTGCCTCTGTACCCATTAAATTATCACAATCAAATCAAAAGTCACTTTAGGAAAGATGAGAAAAACTTCTTTAAGGTTTTTTTTTCAGCTATCTTGTTTACTGGCTGCATTGGTAATATTGCCCAGTTGGCTCTTGGAACAATGACCTATTCCCATTTAAAGGACTTAACTAAAGGAACATGTTAGATTCAGTTTTAAAGTGTTACAAATAAGCATCTGTCAATAAGAAAATACAGAGATGCTGACAGTTGCTAAACCTGAATTAATTGTCTGCAAGAACTAAAATTACAGAAATATAAATGCAGAGATTACTAACTGATAATAAACACTAGGAAGAATCTTCTAGTCTTACTGTTGGAATCCAGTAGTGAGCCAGCTTTATAAAGGAATTTCTGAGGGTGATAGGCATCAAGCAGTATAGGTGAGCAGAGTAAGGTGTGCCAACAAAAGTGAAAGGCTTATCCTTGACTCATATTACGCCTGCTTACAGATATGACAGACAGAAGCCTTAACTGTCTACTCAAAGAGTTGATTATCAGTAATATTTCTAAGGACCAATAGCATGCTGACACAATATTGTCAGAATTGGAAAGGTTGGGACTTGAAACCATCCACCGGATTCACGAATCCTCCGTGTAAGACTAAATAAGTCTTACTCGGAAACTGCAGTTGAACGGTATGACTTCAGTGTGCCATGCATATTCATGATGGCAGGCTGACTCAACTCAGAAGGCAGGGGGCATGTCTGACTGCCGAGCAGTCCAAAGGTCCACCCCCCTGCAAGTGTCTGAATTGTGAAATGTCAACACACATGAGCGAGTCCGCTCAAATGTCTACATACCCAACACTACACTCCCTCACATTGTAAACCCCCAGTACAGTTAAAAAATGTAAAACTCTTAATTTTTTTTCTTATAATTCGCGATATAGCTGCCAGTATTTGCGCGTGTTTGCGCGGGTGTGCCCATTGCTTAGCTGCAGTTAGCAATGTCGACATTGAAGAGCATAATAAGAAATGTTTATGCAAATTAATCCAAATAGCAATAGCATAGTGGTAGAGCCTTCGCACAAAGAGGAGGCATTCACGGTTCGAGTCCCACCACTCCCCTTTCTATTTTATGTTTTAAATTAGTATATGAAATAATCCCTAACATATATGAATAATATTTTACTAAAAAGCATTGAAATGGCCTATGTATCAGTGAACAAAATGTATATATAGAAATGTAAGAATGATCTTGACATATAAATGCCAGTAGCTAAGCAGCGCTTTACCCAGCGCAATATAGTTGCCCGTAGTTAAGCAGCGCTTAACCCAGAGCAATATAGTTGCCCGTAGTTAAGCAGCGCTTTACCCAGCGCAATAGGTTTATGCGGAGTTGCGCACCTTGCTAATCAGCGCACCGTAGGGCAATGTGGAGCAATGTAGAGCAAAGTTGCCTAAACACAGCCACACCCCCTAGCCTGTCTGAACAGTAGTAAAATAACAAGCAATGACAAGGTTCGTACCCGGGACACTGTGCACCATAATCAAAGTACTGAACCACTAAGCCATGACAGCTTAGGATAAACATCCACTGTTAACATACATATACTTATAAATGGTAGATTAACCATTGCCAAGCAGGTCTGCAGTCAGCCGAAAATTTTCAAAAATGGCCAATCACAAAAAAGTGCGGGAAATGCGGCATATTTAAGCTCCATAGGCGGGAATACTCACCATAACTGATTGTAGCTCCCATCTGCAGTTAGAATGTCTGGTGCTGGAGAGGGTACTCGCTTTCGAGTGCAATGCTGGGGCATCGAGGAGTCAAAATACATGGTTTGGCTCCTTGTCCACCGTCATGAGGCAAGACTCCTGCAGGGCCAGTTCCAAGGGATGGAGTACAAAATAGAGGCTTGGAACCGGTTAGCTCATGATCTCACCAGTGCCACGGGCGTCCCTCGGATTGGTGAGCAGGTCCGTCACCACCATGCAGACCTGAAGAGATGGAAGCAGGACCTACTGAACCAATGGATACAGGAGGCCCATCACATGCAAGATGCCCCACTACTGAGTAGGTAGCCATGGAATGCAGTATGTAAGACATGCTAATATAGTCTATATAATGGGTAGGTATGTTTCAATATCCCTTCATTTACTTCACAGCTGCAGGCGTCCGTGCTGCGAATCAGCAAGCCTATGCAGATAGGCTGCTAAGGCTGCACCACCATGTATTGTTATATAAAATAGGTGAGAGAGCCTGAAAAAAGTGTTGTAGCCCAATAATACAGCCATAAAATGCCCTGAATAATTTCTCTGCATGTACTGTTATATAAAATAAGTGAGCGAGCCTGAAAAAAGAGTATTGTAACCTATTAATAAAGGTATATTATGTCTTGAATAAGTCTTCCGTATGCACTGTAATATCAAATAAAGTGGAGAGCCTGTAGAAAAGTGTGTAATGTAATTAATAAAGGTATAATACTTGGAGCGTGTCTGTGTCACTTACTTTGAAATGTTGTTGTACCCTTGCATTATATAAATAGTACTGTTGTATTAAGTGCTGTCAACCCACAGTTGGGCAGTCCCATATAAAGTGGATGAAGGAAGTGTCCGTAGCTGTGAAGCATATATACAGTCCTCAACAGTCGGTTAATGGCTGGCATGCGTAGGTAAACATGGCACACGAGTAGCTTGTCAATGTGTTCCCCAGAAATGTGAGTGTGCTACATAAATGTAGGGTTCTGTAGAAATTTAACTGAAAATGTCACGTGAACACATCCAGATATGTAGATATATAAATATAAATAAAAAATATAACTATGTAGCAGTAACATCTGCATCTTGGACAGTTAGTATGTCAGATATAGGTCAGGTATATAATGAACTAGCCAAACCCATTACACAACCTAATGCATGTTGCCTAGTGTAATAATACTTGTAGGGGATATACACCTGCAGTCAATAGGAATGTAGTGTAGACTAAAAGTACTTATAAGATGTTAATGGAGGTTTCTTTTTACACCCCACTGTATGTGCATAAACAATGCAATTCCACACCTCAATGGGTATGTCTAATCTCAAAACATTTGTTGGGACATATGTCCTATTGTTCTATAAATATCTGCATTTACTTTGATGCATGTGCCCTGTTCAAACACCACAATCTTGGTGGCTTGTTGCCACCAATCATCCCTGCATGCTGTTGTAATGTCCACTGTTGTTCAATATATGCATGTGTTATGCTTGCTGTTCAACTGTTGGAACCCTGGTGTGTTGGGTTAATGGGAATATTACTGCATGCTGTTACAACTAATTTGGAATGCTGTTGTCTATCTTGTAATTCAACACACCTAATCACAGAACATATGGGACGGCTGGTCCTAGTGGACCCACCTGTCCCTCCTCAGCTGGTGATTGCACCTGGCACCAGCAGGTCCGGTGCCCAGCCCGGGCTCCCCACCTCCATTGGTCCTGTGCCACCTTTGGGTGGAAGCACTGCAGGGGATGGGGCTCATCCTTTCCGCACGCGTGGGCAGAGAAGGGCCACCTGTCACCCTCCGAAGGATCCAGGTTGTGGTGCGTTTAGTCGCTGATCCCCTATGCCAGCTTAAGGTGAGAGTGGCACAACTCATGAGTGAGCCTGCCCCTCCTATGCAGCCCCCAGCACAGCCACCCTCAGGGCTGTGAAGGTGCAGTGGTGACTGCCCATGGGTGGGGATGTCATTTCCACTGTTACCATCTGTGGGCTCATGGGCTTGCAATTTCCAAACATCCATCCCCATCAATTGTGTTCACCCACCCCATGTGTCATACTCCACCCCGTATGCATCTTGTTTGTCTTGTCTGTTTACCTCCCCAACCTACCTTCCCAAATATACCTACATCCTCTACCTCACGTTCCACTCTCACCTGAAAAAAAAAAGAAAAAAAAGGGCAATCTGTTCCCACAAAAAAATTACTCCCCATACATAGCTGCCCATTTCACACACATGTCTGCTGGACATGTAAACTGATAATTATAATTGGCAGTACAACATACTTTGTTGTCCTCACCCCTCTCTCAAGGGTGGAAGGTGTCAAATTTCACCCCAAATATGTAACATATGCACAGCTGTTGCTGGTAAAGAAATGGGCAGCTATGAACCTTCCCTACACCCATCCTGCACATCCCGAGCTTGTTTCCCTACTGCCTTTCCCTCTTTGTGTCCCCTTTTTCACCACTTTCCTATCTCCCCATTTTCTTTTCTTTCAAAGAAATTAGCGCAGGGGTTAGCAGGAGTAAGCACTTTAAGCAGTAGTTACAGGTTTGAGCAAGTGTGCGTATGTGTGTGCTTAGCTAAGCATCACTAAGCGTCGTGCAAACTCGCGCAAACCAGCTTACAACTGCTTAAAAGTGCCTTAATCACTCTGTATGTCAGGGCCCTTGTTCTGCTCAGAGCAAAATAAAACACCTCTGTCAGTCTCAAACCCCAGACCTTGGACACACCTGACTGCATGAAGTACTACTAAGCCACAGCAGATATACAATAACTTGGTGCTGAAATGAATATATCATGCAATACAATGAGTGAATGTAAAGGAAAAAATAGGAAGGCCATAACACAAAGCTTGTTCTGTGGATCTTTACCAGCAATTGTTGTGGGATTGCATTACATGACTGTGATAAGAGAAGCAGCCATTCTAGCAACAAATAATGTTACAGAGGCACTTTACAACCCCCACACAGTATCATAGCAGGACAAACACTGGCATATCTAATTAGGGCATAGGCCGTACTTCCTAACTGTGATTACTTTTCAGGGATGTCCCTGATTGTGAAACATATTTTAGCTGTGTCCCTCTGAATCCCTCTGAAAAGTACTGATGTTAGTCAGAGAGGTGGTGTATTACACAATGAATAATGACAATAATAACAGTAGACACCGCTTGCACTTCATAAAAGGTGTACTAATCCATATGCACTGCTTCACTCAAGTCTACACTTACTGTCTCTATTATTTGGAGGGTGTACCTCACTTTTAACTACCTATCCCTGATTCCAAGCAAATATGTATCTGAGTGTTTCATAGGCCTGGCAGAGGCACAAACACACAGGCATACCAGCTTATCAGCTGTTACACACTCTGCATATAGCTTTGGGAGGACTTCCACAAGCATACCCTTATGTAGGAGTACAACACAGAAATACCAAAGGATGTAGCCATGTACTGGTAGCAACTGACTGTAACAATGCCATTGTACCAGTGCTGAAAACACCTGTGGGTTGCACAGACAAAGAATAACAGGCTAACATCTGGCTGCCATCTGGATAGGTTCACAGTTGGGAACTATGCAGACAGACCACCTGCCTTGATAAACTAACAGCTACATACCAATCCTTTAAGTCCAGTAAGATAACACTCACACAATAAGACGTAATGCTCTCTGTATGTCTGCATCCCCCACCCCCACATTTTAAATATACATGTGTTTAGGGTCTACCAAGGATGTAGGTAGGCATACTCAGTAGTGGAATTGTCCAGTTTACTTGAGAATCCTGTGCTAATGTCAACAATAAAAATACACAAACCCTGCAGACGTGAGTACATCAATATGCACAGTATAACAGTTCACAAACAGTTCATGTGCCAAAAGAATACTTCTCAATAACTACGTTTGTATGGCAATCAATTACATAAGTAGAAAAGAAACTACATACTCACATATATCTTGTGTAAGCATTTGTAGGGGTGAGTTAAACGCTACACTGATAGCTCTGTACTGGAAGTGGCAACAGTCAGGTCTGAGTACAACATGTACATCACTGTCTACACCTCTAGCTTCAGATATAAGAAGTATACCAACCTTCTGACTTAAACAACAGTGTCCACAGCAAACAAGCATGGGCCCCACTCTGGAAATCTGAAAGGGCTACACCTACAAAACTTAGCAATTTATAGCATTGGGTTGCTATGACAGTGAGTACTGCAATTACCACACAGCAGGCTGTATGCATTTACTAAATGCTGGGCACCAATTGGTGCAGACGGCATCACATGCACATGTGCAGATACTTATAAAAGCAGACTGTACTTGCTATCCCCACATGCAATCATTACATTGCACATGTTAAAGCATCAGTGAACCTGGGGAGGAGTAAAAAAGAATTATTACTTAATAACGCAAAAGTTTAATTAAGTAAAAAGAGTTGACTGAATTACTAACCAAATATATTAATTTAGTAAAAAAAAATAATTAATAACCAAAAGAAATTAAGTAAAAGCAATCTTTACTTAAGTAATACAAAAAAAATTGTCAAAACATGCACATACGGACCTGAAAGTGACAAACAGGTATGTAACAGATATGTGGTTACCGGCAAGTAGTAGATGTTTATGAAGAGTACTGTAAATACTTTGAAACATGCATATGTGGCAGCGGTAGGTATGTATGCACTGATGCCATGCATGACTACTGCCATGGACAAATTAGTGTGTAGCTGTGTGCAGTGGGACATAACTGTGACATATGTAGCTCAGCATTAAATGTCAAACATCTGATCATGTCATCTATGTTCTGTACAGTACTGTGTATAATGGTTGTTTGGGGGAGTAGTGAAAACAGCTATATAAACCTGGATGTGACAGAGTAACACATGCATGATAGTCATATAATGTGTAGCTTAGCATTGGCAACTGCTGTACCAGGCTAGTATAGTAATGTAGCATTAGCAGCTATAAAAACTCCCTGTAATATTACTGTTATGCACACATGTGACAACTGTTCATGCTGTAGCAAGGCCCAACAGGTCATCCGTGAGGTCTACGGACTTACAACAGTGTGTACCTTGTGTGTGTATGGCACACACATATGTAGAGATATTTATGTATCAGATATATTAGCATCTTAACATGTGCATAGAGCAAGGGACATACTGCAACTGTTTGTGAAGGGTGGACATATATATGTTGGTGAAGGTTGTTATGTGCATATTTTCATGTAGGTTGTAGTGTGTGGCAAACAAGACAGCATACAGTGCTGGTATATGACATGTGGTGTTTAAACGCTGTGGGTATGATTTGCTAAGTTTTTAGTCTTCCAGACAGGGAGTCCTGCTAAAGATACATGGGCTGAGAATACCTTCAATGCATTCTGCACAAGACTGTGCAAAATTATTACATAACTGTATCCCTCTCAACCTTTGTATAATTGATATTCCCACCATGAAAGGTGGACTGTATATGTGTCTACATGTAAATCTATATGTACACCGATGGATGTTTATATGTATGCTCAAGCTCAATGTTGTAAATGTATTGCCATCCCTTTTGTTAAAAACCCTGTACCCATGAACTACCATATAGGTGGTAGTCTATTCAACACCAAAAGTGTGATAAGAGACCACGGGACACAGGTGGACAGTAGTGTCCCTTTTGATAATCACAGTGCCACACTAGTCATGTAAACTGTGTACGGCCCACATGTCATCAGAAAAGGTGTGTAATCCATGGAATAAGAGGTCAGTGTTTCACTCTACTCATCAGTCATAAAACCCATCATAGAGTACAATGGCCCTTTTGGTATGTACCTCAGAAGACATCTACAGCAACTGAAGACGCCAGGCACAAACCTCACAAAGAGTATTACTAGACTCAAACAGATGCCCAATGCAGACTGTCTTACAAAACCACAGCTGTCACATACCGCCTACCCAGAGACAACCTCTGCCTAGCATACAAAGTTATGCCAAACCCACAGGTGTTGGACATGCTCCATGTAAACAGATCAAAATCCCTACAAGCTACACACTGTACTGATCTAAACCTTGTAACGTCAAAAAGCAGAACATACTGGAGTGGTACATTCTCATCTCAGACACATACCATACTCTGGAACTAACTACCTATCAATAGCAAAGAAAGGTCCTCATTAGCAGTCATCATGAATAATCATGATGAATGGATGTGAGATAGGAAATACAACCCGGGAATCACCTCTGTGGCTCTGCATGACAGGGTCACATGAACTTAAATTATATGGGTGTTGAAGGGCGGGGTACCATATGGCTAGGCTTCTATAGGCCCTATGGTTAATAGCTTATGAGCTACCTAGGACCTGATACACACACGCATGTACATGTTGCATTAATTGCTATGTGAGGTTGACTGAGTGTGATGGTGAATGTGTAGGTGAATGTGTCAACGTTGTGTATATGTGTGATAGCCTAGTGGGAAACTGTTTATATCATGGTACGTAGTGTTCTAGCTCTGATCCCCACAAAAGATATGTATGCTATTGCTAGGCAGGAACGCAGTATGGCATACGGTGTGACGTAGTCCGATGGTGTTGACTGGAGTGTGCCATTGTAGGCTAAAGCAGTACATGTATGCTTATTGATTGTTAACACTAGTGAATACAAATCCCGTATGAACTATAGTACTACCTGAAGCTGTAGGCCTAAACAGCACAGTATGGTGTATATCCACATTGCTTGGAAACACTGTTTTGTTTGTTACCTGTAGTCCTCACACATTACATACCTCAGGCAGAAGGTTTTGTAAGTGCTGACACACAGTACTGTATTGTACACAGGTAAAGCTCATCTGGGTTGCCATACCTTTGTGTCTTGTAGGCATGTCTGATGTGTGTGTGGGTATGCCTGTAACATGGCCTCTGTCGTATGTGTGTTACAGGATATAAGTGCATATCTAGCAACATGTATAGTGTAGTACAGCAGTATGCCACCTATATTGATGAATGTGCACATATGCTACTTAGGGGTTTGCTATCAACAAGTAGTGTGGTGTACTGGTAGTACTGTAACTGTACTTTACAATAATTTCAGTGGATGACATATTTCTGTATGCATTAGTTTCATATATACCTCCTGTGGCTAGGTGGCACATTGTGTCACATACAGTGTGCCATGTGCTGTTGTATAGTCTTACATACTGGTTTCACTTTGTTGCTGTGCAGAACATGGTTTAATATATAGAACATGCCAGGCACTGTCAGGCAGCTGTGGGCTGAGCACTGATGTGTGGTATTAAAAGAGTGTATCTACTGACAACCAATAGGTTGCTATATATGACATTTCATTGATATCTGTACTTTAGAATGTTGTGTGCCACATGCCTTGCTCACAATAATTGTTTTATTGTCTTCCAGGGACATGTCTCACCATCACAACCCTGCGTATTCCCCTGAAGAGGAGGAAATCATTATATCCACCCTAGTACAACATCACACCCTGCTGTTCTCCAGAACCAACCAGGACCAGCATGAGCGCACTGCACTGTGGCAAGATGTTGTCTGTCGGGTTAATGACATAGGCATGCATAACTGGACTTATGAGCAGGTACACCATCACTGCAGTGATTTAATTAGACATGTCCGGCAGCATGCCTCCGATGTCTGCAGACAACAGCTTGCCACAGGTGGTGGTGCAACATTACATCCGCCCCTCACCAGAGTGGAAGAGCTGCTCCTCAGAGTGGTGGCTCCTGGACAACCACTACAACAGATATGTGCCATCATGGTGGCCAGAGTCACCCAGCAAGTTGACTCGGAGCATGCAGGTAACATGGCATATCTGTAGACTACTGTTAGCTCAATTGTTAGAACATGCATATGCCAGATGTGTACTGTGTATTTGGAAGATGTGGAGCCTGGTGTTGTGCAATACTGATAATTTGGAACATAATCTGTATGACGGTGACTGTCAACCGTTGTACTACTGTAAAATTGCAAACTCACAGCAGCAATGCCATAGTTGTTGACACTGACAAACTGTCTCATATCCTTGTTGGTCCCTCTGGTGTGACAGCAAGACAGCAGACCCATGCTGGTGAGTGTTCTACATTTAATATGGCAAATAACATGTGCATGTCATAGGTGAGTTGTAGGCCATATACACATGTAAAACACCTACACATAATGCATGCTCTGCATGTTTTCTGTGTGACTATGCACATCCCAGTAACATGAGTAGCTGCCTCAAACACATGCTATACACAGAGCATCCCAAACAATTGTGGTACACTGTAGTGGACATTGTATAGGCAGAGTCAATACACATGCACACAACATACACCACCTTGTCATACGCAGTACATGCTACTATGATACACATGGCGCATTTAGACACCTGCTGTAAGGTCAGACTCCAGTATCCCAAATGTCATCCACACAGCACACATACTACACCTGAGGGGTAGAGGCCTATCATGGGGTGATGCAAAACTCTTCAACAAACAACACATTCATGTTAGGCAATGCTCCCAATTGAACACCTTACATACCCATGTAACAACTGCCTGTGAAATGGTTAATGTAGCCACAGTTCTGCAGTTCAGGTACAGCAAGATAGTTGCCAGTGTGGCACACGTTAGTGGCCTTGAGTGACCACATGATGCTGCCTGATGATGGCTCATGGTACTACACTACATCCAGTTACAGTAACTACAGTACTACACATAGCATTCATTGCTATACACCTGACAGTTGTGTGCATCAAGCCATGGTATGTATACCTGTGAGTGATGGTGCACAGGACATTGAAAAGCATTTAATACTTGCACAGCAATGTTGTGTCCATGTACACATTGTGTTCCAGAGTGAGGCCAATCATTGAACAACACACATGCATCAAAGACATGTATACTGTTATTAACAAGGGCTCTCTACATTCGCACTGCATGCTGTTGAGCAACACACATCCTGCATGCTGACACATGTGATAGGACTCTTTGGCTTGTGATACTGTACTCCACCATCAACCACTAATGGGTATGTTCTGGATTGCTGTTGGTGTGTGTGTGTGTGTGTGTGTGTGTGTGTGTGTGTGTGTGTGTGTGTCTACTTTAGTGAGTAGTGTATTTGTGTTCATGTGTTCATGTGTTCATGTGTTCATGTGTGCATGCGTGCATGTGTTCATGTGTTCTTGTGTTCATGTGTGCATGTGTTCATGCGTTCATGTGTTCATGTGTGCATGTGTGCATGTGTGCATGTGTTCATGTGTGCATGTGTGCATGTGTTCATGTGTGCATGTGTGCATGTGTGCATGTGTTCATGTGTGCATGTGTGGATTTGTTCATGTATGCATGTGTGCATGTGTGCATGTGTCCATGTGTTCATGTGTTCAAGTGTTCATGTGTGCATGTGTGCATGTGTTCATGTGTGCATGTGTGCTAACATCATGTACGGATTGTAAAGTGTGTTTCCTGTCTTCCTCTCACACGTGCTGAGTTTGTATTGGTTGAGTGCAGCAAGGAAACTGAAGACACTGCCACAAATAGTGGAAATGATGATACATGTGTTGTGGCACAGGCAGGTTTGACAGGGTCTGTCATTGGGCCACCAATCGACAGTACACAGCTTTCCACTCCATCTATGCACACATTCATACTGCCAATACATCCCTCATCACCAATGGCCTTAGCTGAGGGACAGCATATTGTAGGCATTGACCAGGATCTATGGCACATGCATCCCCTCACAGCAGCCATACCCAGATTCCTGGAATGGTACCACAAAGGCAGATGTCCAGGGGTTCTCGTGGGAGCACTGCTGGTTGTAATGCCCCTGTCAGACGTGCACCCACAGGTCTTACAATCTCAGGTATGTTATGGGCTGTAATGCAGGCACAGGCAAGTATGGAACGGTACACCAGACAGGTACTAAAGGTGCAGAGGGCCCATAACACTGCTATCAATGACAGTATCCATGACCTTGCCGGTGCCGTCCGTCATTACACCGAGGTCATTGATAGACGTTGGGGGAGACATTTGATGTCCTCCGCAATGTCATGTCCATGTGCCAGGACAGTGCAGGACGGCCGAGACATTGATGTGGACGTATGCTAGCAACATCATCGACTGGCAGTCGTCGCGGATGACACACAAGTCACAGCCGCTCCCGTAGTGGCAGTACCAGCCCCAGCAATTTTGGGGCTGGGCTGTCAATAGACCATCATAGAAGACCACGTGCATGTGGCTCTGGCCAGTCCCAGCAGGGACATGGGTCCAGTCGACATCCCTCTGCCTCTGATGATAGTACCCAGTCTGGCTTAGTACCCAATACTGTCCATTTTACCCCTGCCAGGCACAGGTACTGTGTCCGTGGCCAGAGACGGTGATCTGTACAGCCTGGCAGGTACAGTCTGTGGCTGTCCCACAACCTCCCATATATGGCAGCCACATGGTGGAACTGTGTGCATGCAGACACACACATATAAACCAAACACTTAGGGCTAACACATACACACACACACACATTACATCAACATTGACACATGCTGTACTGTTGTCCCTCACACACACACACACACACACACACACACACACACACACACACACACACACACATGCATGTTGATTGGATGGGTCAATGTTGGGCTCTGGCAAATCAACAACACAACCTGTGCATATGATAAAACTGTGCCACCTCCTGTCATCTGTAACATTGACAGGCTAACATGGTGCTGATGCACAGGGTGACTTTATAGCAGTGTAGCAATGTTAGCATGTTGTCAACAGTACAGTGTACTGATATCCTTGCAGGTATATCTGAGCAGGCATGATGCATTAAAGCTACAATTATCAATGTAGTATTGTTTACAACAGTGTTATTTAGAAAAATGTATTGTCCGCCCATATGCCACTTGGCTGATGTGTGTAGTTTTGGCAGCATGTGTTGGTGAGTGCACAGTATGTGTGTGATGTGTGCAGTACAAATTTGCACGTGTACATTTGTGAACATGGTGGAGGTGCACTGTCTGCATGTACGTGCATAGTGGACACATGGGAAGAGTGACATGCCCTGTATTACACAGTGTCAACACTTCATAGTTTCTGTTGGTGGCCAGTATACATTTTAATGCACATATGTTTTAACTTGGGTACACATGTGTGTATGACATGGTTTGACACTATGCTGTGGGTGATACTGTTGCTATCTGTCATTGGTTTGCATTCTGGTAGTATACACAACCTCAACAGCCTGACTATAACCAATCGTTAGATGATGTCTTGACAACTGACACACAGATGTAGGAAACTCAGTAGCATTTGGATCCTTCCGGTACTATACTATACCAGTAACCAGTGGTATTGACTGCCACCCATTCCTGGGACCAGTCCTGTTTGGCATATAGCCCTCTTAGGTACAAGCAAACATACTAGGGATATGTCCGTCCACATCTGGAAATGCATACAGTGGCCTACAATGCATTCTCCGGATGAGACAGTTATCTTCCACAAGGGTATCATACAGACAGATACCTGTTGTCCAACCCATGCTGTAAAGCTATGAGCCAACTATAGCATAGTCATCCACATTTACTAAAAATAGTATCCTGACAGTACTACATAGGTAGTAGCCCCCAACATGTAGAACGGGTACCGATGTGTACATACAGCCAAGTGTTATGTCATTTGTACTTTGGTATTCACATTTCCATAGGTGTTCTGAAGTCCCTCGGTGTATCACATAAGCAATAAGGGGTCTGTATGCATATCCACAAAGTTGTTGTACACCTACAATGAATGTCCATTATTGACAGACTTTGTTGTGTTTGAACATGTCTGGAATATACCCCAGGCATGAACCCTCACTCACACTATTCTATAGAAACTGTCATGGGTGTGTGTGACACAGATGACCTAGGCCACAGATCACTACAGTGACTGGCCTTGTCACAAACATACATATGTGACCGAAGGTCTGAGAAGCAGCAGCACAATCTGTCAAAGGTAACAGATGTATTCATGTAGAAAGCAGGCTTCACAACTATGAACTAATTGAGGTCACATGTACGTATATGTATTTGCCACACAGATACCTGAAGTGTGCAATGCACATACTGTTGTTATACTGATATGTCATACAGTAGTAAAAGCTAAACCCACAACACATTGACCAACAGTATCACACACTCAGCAATTGCGGGATTCAAACACCTACCTAACTATGTTATGATACGCATTAACACGACACGCTATATGCTTTACTGGGAGTCTTAATTTCCACTGCTATATTTGTAGGATGCTGACATCATCAGACTTGCCAAAGTGGAATATAACACTTTTAAGGTGTTTTCCTAGTCTCCAAAAAGGGCAATACTCTCAAAGGAAACCACACAGAAACATACACCCCCCCCACACACACACACAGCAATTGCAGGATTCAAACCCCTACTTAAGTATGCTATGATACTGGAGAGATACACATTAACACAATGCTCTATATGCTTTATTGGGAGTTTTTATTTCCACTGCTATATTTGTAGGATGCTGACATCATCAGACTAGACATGGTAATGTGTGTGCACTTAGTTTTATGCAATCCCAGGACTGAGCCATGGGGGACAGCAGGTGTTACCAGCTTGAACAGGACTCCACAATTCTTACCTTCTGTGATCTATCTGTGGTCCAGTTGCAAATCCATCCGATAACAATGCATATTTATGCACAGGTTGTTGATTTTGTGGATACGACATGTGCCTGGGATGTTGGAAAAGGGCTATTCAAAGTGTATGTGGGATGTGTGTAGCTCATTTCATTGATGTATGTCCTGGGTGGCTGCCTTGCAAACAGTCTAGCAGGTTTGGGAACCATGATCTGCCCATGACCAAACCAAAGTTGGTAGGGTTGTGTGTTTATAGGCTTCCAATAGCTCTGTTTCTGACTTCAATCATGATGGACTCCATGGCCTTGCAGATGAGACTTCTTAGGCTTATAAGACTATAGTTCCCATGGTCTGTTGTGCACCAACACTTGTGTAGTGTGCCATATGTTGCTGTAACCCATTCAACAGTTTCATATCCTGTAGAGAGGGTGAGGCTCAACAGACTGTTCAGGTCCAGGGTCTGTTTGTTCTGCAGTTCACTTATGACACATATGGGGACACAATGTAATCCAATTGATGCCATGTTTTCAGCTTTGGAAGGAGCTGTTTACCCATTCTACATGTGATATTTCCTGGTATGATGACAGGGCCTTTTGTCAGTGGGAGGTGGGTATGTATGTATGGGCCTGTCTGACAGGATGTTGGCATTGTCAGTCATTTACAGTTGGCCCTGACTCCGGACATATATGAGTGTACATTGCTATTTATGACATAGCTGAAGGAAGTGTCATTGTTCTGTATGGACTCATTCACAGATAATCTTTCCATAACCTGGATTGGATAGTGTTTGGAGTGCACATTGTTTATTGATGATACTGATTTCAGGTTTTTTATTTTCTTTGCTTTTCCACTTTCTATGAACAACCTAAGTATCTGTAGTACACATTTGATTATGACAGGGTTACAATATATTATATATGTGTCTGTTGTCATATCACTGTGTGCACAAGTCAGGATTGGTGAATTGTGAGAGGTTCCTGGGTTAACACATGCAACTGCCAGATATGTGTGGCCCACTGCTGTACTCAGACATGGCCTAAGTGTGTGAGCATGCCCAGTGTGACCTTTCAGTATGTTGCTGTGTGAAGTCCACTACATTTGTAGATGTGTGTGAACACACCCAATACTAACATTTATACTAGATGTGTGTTGTAAATCAAGTTTTATTTTTACTGCAGAGCTCACCTTTGTATCATAACTTTACAGGGATTATGCTGTGCCTGCAGGGTTTCCATGAGACAGTTTGCATAGACTTATCAACATTTCTTCATACAGGCTGACCAGTGAAATACTGTCATGGTTTAGTGGTTCAGTACTGTGACTATAGTGCACAGTATTCTGGGTTTGAGGACTGTCACTGCTTCATATTTTCATACTGGGCAGACCAGACTGCTTAAGGAACAGTAAAGCAAATATAACCATGTTTACCTGCTTTTGCTTAACTATGCCCAACTTTGACCAAACTTCCAAACATTGCTCAACATTAACCAACATTGCTGAACGTTGCCCAATATTGCTCAACATTGCCCAAAGTTGTGCTACTTAGTGTGTGCAATTTTTTTACATATACTAAATAGTGGTAAAATCTGTTTAGCACTGCTTTATATTGCTTAAAACATGGCAATCATGCCTCAGGTGGTGCTGCAGGGCTGCCTATGTTGGATGCACATAGTACACTCCCTATACATGTTTGAAAACAGGTAGTGTCAAGTTAGGCATCCCTTTTACTATATGTGCGAGTCAGAGAGAGGTATAATTTCCAGGGTTCCTACTGAGCCAGTGTATATGCTATGTGTTGCCTCTTTGCCAAGGCCAAAGCATACTGGGCACTCCTCCTTCTGCCTACTGGGGCAGGCTCAGGTTGTTCCTCCTCCAAGTCACACTCTGCCTGTGATGGCCTTGGTGATGGTGGGGGGCTGTTTGGCCTAGCCCTATGCTGCTTCTGCTGCAGCTGTTTTCGCAGGATCATATTATGTAGCATAGCACATACCATGACTATTTGGGTACATGTAGTTGGTGAGTACTTCTAGGCTCCACCAGATGTGTCCAGGCACTGGAACCATGACTTGAGCAGCCCAAACACATGCTCAATTACATTTCGTGTTTGTACGTGTGCCTCATTATGGCATTCCTGTATAGGTGTGTGTGCATTTCTGATGGGTGTCATCAGCCACGGCTCCAGTGCATATCCAGCATCCCCCACTAGGTGACCATGAGGGATGTCCCCATTGGAAAATGTCTGGTACAGCTGTGTCAGATGCCAGATATGGGAATCATGGTAGCTTCCAGGGCAGCCAGCACACACATTCTTTATTATGCCTTGGGCATCACACATGACCTGGCAGTTGATGGAGGGGAAACCCTTGCAGTTAAAGTAGGTCCTACCCCGCTCACCAGCTGGTGCTTTGATGCATCTGTGCATGCAGTCTATTGCACCCACTACCTCAGGGTATTCTGCTATTTGCTGGAAAAGATGCATATTGCTGGCCAATACCTCATGGGAATTGGGGAAATATACATGATCACCGACATGTGCTGACATGGCATTCAGGAACTGGTGCAGTACCGTGGATGCTGATGCCTGTGAAATCCCCGTCATATCACCAGTTGGTCCCTGGAAGGTACCTGTTGCTAGTATTTTTAGGCCAACACATACCTTGGTTTCCACTGGGATGGGTTCCCCTCTATTGGTTCTGTGTGTGAGGCGTGGCCTGCACAGCTCAACAATTTGCAGCATGAGGTCTCTGTCCACTCTATAGCGCTCCACTATCTCCAGCTCATGTAGCCCCTGGTAGGTTACCCTGGGCTTGTACACTCTTCTCTATCTCCTCACTGTGGGTTGCTCAGCAGCATTCACATTGTCACCACCCTCAGCATGTTG
This sequence comes from Protopterus annectens, assembly GCF_019279795.1. NCBI lineage: Eukaryota > Metazoa > Chordata > Ceratodontiformes > Protopteridae > Protopterus > Protopterus annectens. The sequence continues at coordinate 1,041,940,777 of NC_056730.1, read as the reverse complement.
CATATGTCACCTTATAACAGCAATGGCAGGCCCTAACATTTATTTGTCTCAGTAAAGCTTTTTCAGTTTTTACTTCTCTTAGCTTATTGCAGTGTTGCAGTGTCTCTGAGAAAAACATAGTGGAAAGTTGTTTGCAGAGTTTTAAGTGCTGGGCTGGTCTGGGCTTGTACTGCCTGTGTAATTGGCTGATTCTGATTGTTTCCACCTGCTAGCTCTGCTAGTTCTCCTTGGTTAACTTCCTACTATTTGTTGTGCTTCCTTTTCCCTTTCTGTTTCCACAGGGGGCAGCGCCGCGCAAACAAGCGCAAACACGCACACACCAGCTCACATGCGTGCACACATGCTTACACAGCCTAACACTTGCTGACTCCTGCTTGAATGTGTGCACACAGGCGCAAATGCGCTTACACAGGTTTCAACAACCTTACACATGCTTACTTTGGCTTAAACGCATGCACACAGGCACACACATGCGCACACAGTCTTACTCAGTTTTACAGGCACGCACACACGCACAAGCACATTGCAGACACTTCTACAAGAAACTTTAGTGTTATCCACGGCATACACCTTCAATTTCTTGACTTTAGCTAGGATACCTGTTGACACGCCTCTTCCAGTGATGGGTAACTGACAGCAAACACATGCCACTCTGCTTCAACGAGCTTACATTCTTTCACACATACCCCCCTCATGATGTCACCTATCTTCTACTCTGATAATCCCCTTATCCTACTCTTACACTCCACGGACTTTGCTCATATGCCATGTGAAATTGGGATTCTCTATCCTTACCCTCATTTGCATAAGATTGCCTACTAATGCTTGGTTACATCTTTTAGACTGAGCTCCCCCCTTAGCAACCTCTACTCAGTAGCCATGTTGTCTTCAGCCTGCCATTTACTTGCATGGCAGTTGAATATTTAGACTAATATCCCTATTTGTGGCTTTTTTCCATGTTTTTTAGAGCACAGCACTTTTGTGCGATGCTGCGCTATGCTTAAACTTTGGAGATCGAGGGAAAAAAAAATTTTTTTTTTATTTTGCAATGGGAAGAATTGCCAATGGCCGTATATTTGGCCATTGGCATGCTTCCTCAATTGGATGCAATCTTTATTTTGAGATGTCACGGCTCGGTTTTGCTATTTGCAGAATGGTACTCAGTTGACAACGGAGTACATTTCTGCAAATAACACTACTCTTACTCGGACAGGTTAGGGTTTCCTGGATCACAAATTTATCTCATTGCATAGCTTTCAGCAGCAAATGAGGTAATTTGCATAACCTAACCCTGTCCGTGTAAGAGTCGTTTTAGGAGCTCTCTTGCACGCCCCTGCCAGCTGTTCCTGAATCGCTTGGCAGACATGTTGGCTGCATGGAGTCTTACTCTACTCTTAGACTCCGTGCAAGCCTTCGTGAATCCAGCCCAATATATCAGCATGCATATGGTGAAAATAACAATTTGAGGAAATTATTAGGTTAAACCAAAATCACAAAGTGTTTAAGCTGCTAGACTTGTGTTATCAGAACATTGTACATTGATGTAGTTTGAAAGAGTCAGAAGACACTCTGTAGTTGGATTTTGATGGGAAATAGATAGCTTTACTTTCTTTTTTTCTGCTATTGAATTGCAGATACCCAGGACCAAACTAGTTCCAGCTTCTTCAATAAAGTCATTGAGACAATGGGCAAGGGCAAGTCAGTGCGCACTGCCTATTTGAATCTTGCAAAAGTGTTTGATACCATCCTGTACTCATGCATCATAGATAAATTCTCGCACCTAAATTTTATCTCCAGTGTAACTTGATGAATAGAAAACTGACTTATAAATAGAAAAATGGAAGTAAGGGTGGACAGTTTTACCTCCTCTTAAAGACCTGTCACTGGTGGAATGTCCCAGTTTTCCATATTCGAGATACTTCTCTTTGGCATTTACTTTGCAGAGGTCAAAACTAATGTTAAAGGATTGTGGCTGACCAAGTCTGCAGATGACTGCAAACTCGGTGACATTATAAATTCATCAGAGAACACCATGACCTTACAAGAAGGCATGTCCCAAATAAATAGGTTGTGCCAAAACCGCTGACTGAAACTCAATGCCAAGAAATATCTAATAACAAGTATGGCTGCCTTTGTAACTATTACATTGATAATACCTTCCTGAAAATTGATTCTGTAATTGGAGATCTGGGAACCTATGTTGACCATGAATTGTCCTTTGGTCACTGTATACCCATTGTTGTAAGGAAGTCTTTTTTCCTTGCACAACTTATACTGAAGGGTATGGCATCCAGACCCAGGTACATAATTGGTCTTCTATACTCAGCACTCATAAGGTCAATCATTGAGTATAATGCCCTGTCAGTATGTTACCTCTCCAAATGCCTAACATATCTGGAACAACCACAACACTTCCTCACTAAAAAATCAAGGGCCTAAATCATAAACACTATACACCTCCTTGACCCTCTTCAAAAGGAACCTTGACAACTGGATGGTAGATAGAAAATTTACCCCAGAGATCATGTCAGTCACCCTGCTAGACAAGGGTCCGGGGAAGTAAATATTGTGGGAAGAAATAGCCAGGGAATTGTTATGGCTAGGCTTGTATATGCCCTAAGGCCTAGTACCAGCCTATAAACCTATGAACACTATGCAGACCACCTCAAAGCCTTAACTCTTTTCTCAGTATTATATGGACTACTTTAAGAGGACCTCTGCTTCATGTATATACAGTATTCCGTAAGACCTATTACACATTCTAAAGTCCAATGGCATTACAGTCACCCACTCAAGAGACCTTAATATATTTTGCAAGATTTCTAGAGCATGCAGGAAGGATAGGTATGTATGACAGAGAATACAACTTTTATGGATCTGGCTTCCCCTCCACATGAAGCAGAGTACTTTTCATACTCTATTCAAATGTAACTTGGACAAATGGATGGGTATTCACAAATTCACTGCTGATTTATCACCAAATGACCTCATAGATAAGAGAAATGTGTAAGTACCCAATATAGACTTGTGCAACCCATCTTTAGAGATTCATACTTGTGTGGCCCATATTTAGAGATTCATATTGCAAAACATAAGGGCTAATAATTACAATATAAATGCAGGGCTAGGCTTTTTAAGATCCTCACAGATCAACAGCCTAGTAAGTACCTATGAACCTATGAAACAATGAACTCTGCAATGACAATGGATAGATACATGATAAAAGGTTAGAGACCATAACTTAAATGGATCCATGGAGAATGACAGATAAGCAATCACATACCACAGAAAAGGTATCATGAGCCCTGGTAGCTGTAGTGTGGCCAGAAATGTAATAATAGCAAACCCTGAGTGTCCCTTCTCCAAACTGATGTTACCCTAACTGGGTGAGTAGGTGCTGGTGACTGATATGACTGAACATCACCTATATTTCAACAAAAAACTGTTGTAAAACTCACTTATTTACTGGGTAAGAGACAGAATGACTGCTGTAATTATTTCAGAAAACATGTTTACTATGGCCTTTGCTCTGTATTTGAAATGGTATTCAGTCATTTTTTTAAAAAACTTTTTCCAAGAGCTTTGCTTTGTGAATGTGATTTGAGAAAGGCCTGCAATTCATGGATGAGTTAACTTCTGCAGTTCTGGATATTAGCAAAATAAATACATATTCTGAATTATTCCAGATGTAAGGGGAATAAAAGTAATAGAAAAGGGTTTGCTATGATCAATCCACATCTTCAGCAGACCATGCTTTAGATGGCCAGAGGGTCCACTGTCTTTATCAGGTAGGGTAGTCAGTAGCTTTTTTTAAACAACCTGCTTGAAAGCTCTTTTTAGTAAAAGGCGAGACAGAAATTAGTTTGTCTATTAGTCCCACCCTTTAAGAGCCATAGCACCTACTAGAAGGAAGCAAAAACTTTGTACTGATTCAGTACATTAATGCTCCTTATATACAGTGTAGTATACTGACTCAGCATACAGATCAGTAGGACAGAAACAAAGTAATGTGAAGGGAAAGACAGGAATGAAGAAAGAATTGCTAAGCCTGTAGCTAGTAGAGTGCAGCCAGTAGAGATTGGTACAAAAATAAATAGACTAGTGTGACAAGTATTCTGTGTTGCCATGGATCTGTTAGATTTTCTCATGCTAATGCTTATGCTAAACCAATGCTAGCATTTTCAAGTAAACTTACAATATCATAGCCCTAAGCATGCAGTTCTGTGACATGTTATATACTGCAAAAATGTTACTACCAGCAACTGCAATCTGACTCATTTTGCTCCTTTATGTTCATGTCAGGTGTTTCTGCTTTCCAGTTTTATCCCATTTTATCCCATTTTCATCTCTACTAAAATATTAACACATTCTATTTTGTATTCACAATGTATATCATAGTATGGTGTAAAAGACTAATGCAATTGTATTACAATATTATATTCCAATCTTTTAGGTATACAATATAATGCACAGTATGGTGTAAAAGGCTAATGCAGAATGAAGGAAATGGAATGGATATCACTATCTTTGCAGTGGGTCTATATCATATAATTGAAAACACTATTAGTCAAACCTTTATTAGTCTAACACTAATAAGCGAAATGTCTAAATATTGAACAAACGTTTCAGTGAAAAGTTTCGCTGAGAAAACAACCAGTCAGCTGTCATCAGGGATTTGCCCTTTTCCCTACTGTAGTGCGATCTTGGACTTGGTGTATTTAGTTAAGGGGGTGTGGGGGCT